>NW_010259527.1:0-1393 GCF_000690775.1 Eurypyga helias
CCATTAGTGGCGAGGTGACAAGGGCTCTACCAAGTCCTGAAACAACAGACAAGACAGCCAAACATGGATGGATTCACCATACCTGAATCAAAGTGAGGCCCCTGACATGTGGACCTCTGAGCTGGAGGAATCTGAAGGGAGGCTGAACTGACCCTCCACAAGGACCAGTTGAATCAGTAACTTGAGTGTTGTCCTCAGGGGAAGCTCTGAGGATGTACTCAGAAGTGAAGAACTAATGGTCAGTCTATAAAACTGGGGAGAGGTGACTTTGACACTGAATGGTGAAAGATGCTGCCTTTGAGGGTTATACTAATGATTTTATGCACTCAGCAAGGGCAGAATCTGACCTGGGAAAATCTATTCTTAACCTTAGGGGAAGAAATTGCCAAAAATTGTAATTGAACCAACTGCTGGGTCTGTGGAAGTCCAGGAAATTCTGAAAATTGGCCCTGAGTAGCCCAGCCCGTCCAGCCTAAATGGTGGGTTAGTAACTCAAGTGCAGTCCATAACAGAACTGGGATTTGGACTGAGGAAGGGAGCCCATGGCAACTCTGCTTTCCAGGGAAAGGTGTTTATTGCCTAACTAGAACCAATGGAGGAGGGCTGTCTTCAATGTGTTAAATGTATGAACTCCCTGAATATCTCAAGAACACGAGTATCTTGATTATGCCAAAAGACCATTTTTGTCTTGAAAGTCTCAGGCGGATGAGGCAGTCTGTACACTCAGAGTACCTCAGCCAGTGGGGAATGGGGAGGGTCTCTGGCGGTTGGGAAAAGTGGGATAAAAGGGGGCTGCGTCCCTCTGTAGGTGCAGACATCCCCCAGGAACATGTCCCGTGGAATCTCCCTTTATTCCAATAAAGTTTTATTAATATTACTATTTTTTACAGGACTCGTCTGTCTCCTTTGTGAACATGGACTCCTGGCAGCGTGATTTTCTGTACAGATGTGGACTCGTCCAGGATCCTTCCACCTTCCAGGGACGGTGGGTGATGGACGGGGCTGACGGCACGCCTCACCGATATTTGGGTGATCAGGTCACTTTCGGCGTCTGCCGGTCCTGGATGACTGATTGGGTACCTGTGACTGTTTGGAGACAGACGAGTAACAGACCAGGGAGGTGCGTGAGGGGTGACCAGAGAGCAAGGAGGCAGCACAGAGCCGCGTGGGGAGCAAGCTGGTAACCCCAGCCCATGCAGCTGCAACCACGCCTATGTCAGCCCCAGTGTCCGAGTCACAGTACACCACACCTTCGTCATCCTCAGTACCTGCATCACCCTCCACCATGCCTGCATCAGTGTCACCACCTCCCTCCCCAGCCAGCCTGTCTTCACTGCAATAAGCCCACCTACTACAGCGGCTTCACTCCCCTAATCCCTTGTGTTCTAGGGGC
>NW_010259527.1:1728-2710 GCF_000690775.1 Eurypyga helias
TAATGGGACCAGTAGTATGGAGCTACATGGGGAGACAACCTAAACAGCTGGGGTCACTTGCTGGACAAGGGCGTATTGATAGAGTAATTGGATGTAGACCACAGAACATCAGCTCTGGAAACAATCCCTGACCAGTGTGAAGGAGAGGTACCCTTTTGGAGAAAGTGTGCCACAACAGCTACACAGGTAGACCAGCATGGAGAAAGGCATCCACTGTCTAAGAGAGCTAGCAGTGCTGGAGATCGTTTACCGAGACCCAAACAACCTACAAGCATCTACTGGCCCAGACAAAGTTTACTGCGTCAGACCCATGTGGCAGAAGTTAATGCGGAGTGCACCACCCTCATGCCTCATATTCTAGGGTGATCTCAATGAGATCTCAATAATAACTTGGAGGGAGGATGAGGCACCAACTGTAGACGAGATGATCTGGCGATTCTGAGAGTATGAGGAAAGTGTCTCCTCCCCCATACCGGCCTGTGTCTCAGCTATGGAAAGACTGTCTCAAGAGCTTAAAGAACTCCAAGAGGAGATGTTCCACTCCCCGTCTCCATGGGCCAGTGTCTCAGCTATCAGGAACAAGCATTCCTCTCCTACAAGAAGGGAATACAACAGATAGCCCTTATGAGGTACCCTGTAGTTTTACCTGAGAGACCACAGAGAGGACATGAGGAGGCGGGATGGAAAACCTACCTCCCTCCTGGAGGAATGAGTAAGTGAACCCAAAGGAAAAAGACCTACTGGTGGTGACTCTGCCAGAAAAGTTGCTGTTCCTGTATCTAAACAGGATGGAAAAACTTACAGGATGAACAATCTGACATGTCCAATAATCCTTTTCTTCAGGACATGAGTGAGGCACATGAGTATTAGAGGGGCTCTACCTCCGGCCAGGTGGAGGAAAGGGACAACCGTGTTTACTGGACTGTGTGGGTTCGATGGCCTCACACATCAGAATCGTGGGAGTACAGAGCTCTAGTAGACA
>NW_010259528.1:0-13711 GCF_000690775.1 Eurypyga helias
TAGTTGGCACAAACATTCTTTGGTCCGTTTCAACTCGGTCCTTTACAACTGCCTATAGTGTTAAACAACAGCATGAGGAACAGTAGAGGGGTGCTGTGGTTTAGCCTTATCTAGCAATTAAGTACCAGGCAGTTGCTCTAACACCTACCAACCCCCTCTAGTGGACAAGGGTGGGAAGAAAAAAAGAAAACAAGGGAAGCTTGTAAAAGTTGTGATAAGAAATATTTAATTATATAAATGAAACTTATAGTGATACTAGCAATACTACTACTAATAAGTAATTAAAACAATAAAAAATGGAACATATGATCCAGTAGCTCACCACCTGTGGACTGACACAGCCAGATTTGAAAACAGCAAGATAAATCCAAGCAGAGAGAAAGAAAAAAATCAAACCTCCAACCAGCCTTACAAAAGAAGTTGCTTCTCTCCTAAGAGCCTGCCAAGAAATAACAAAAAGGAGCTATCAGCAAAGCTACCTGCTACCCTAAACCAACCCTAAACCCCACCCCTTCCAGGACACTTTTGCACCTTCCAAACTGCACATGCACCCAGCTGGATGGCTGTCATGGAATGAAACATGATCCCAATGCCACTGTGGACCGACCAGCTCTCTATAGGAGAGCAGCTCATTCCTGCCTGAAACCAGCACAATCTGAAAACAGCCTAGGCAATCAAACATCCACCTTCTCAGCTAGCTGCTGATCAAAAGGAAATATTGGAGGCTAGAACAAGGGTAGAGATATCTCACTTCTTTCTGGAAATGACCTACAGGACCTAAGGCCCAGAACCCTCTTCAGAAATTGCCACACAGTGACTAGAGAAAAAGAATAACCTGGTGGACAAGTAAGAGTGCCTGTTTAGGAAAAAGTACTATTTTTGTCTTCTATATCCTGCCTCAGGAATTGTTTTATTATTTCTATTAAAAAATAAATTTATAAAATGCCTTAACATTCTTGATAGCTGAGGGCAAACCCAGGACTCTAAGCCTGAGTTTTAAGGATTTAAGGCATTAAGGCTTTGTTTTCTCATGATTTTTGTCATTTTTATACTTTTCCTATCTAGTGTAATGAATCTATTAAAATGTCTTTGCATTTTGCAGTTACATTGTTTTATCACTTTTACCTACTTCTTTTTCCAGAACTTTTTGTTTCATACTTTCCTATGTTCAGTTCTGAGGAAATTTCCCAGGTGTTTGGAGTATGCCATTTGGCAGACATTCTGGCTGAAGAAAATATTAATCCATAAATGTGAGATGGGAGCAAACATCAGAGTTATGTTTTCCTTGCTTTTAAAGAAATGCTAAATTTCCATCAGAAGTCAGTTTTTTTGGTGCATGGTAGGTATGTCTGGGAGTTCTTTCTGCATTTGATCCCTCAGTCAAAAGATCGCACAGGGTGGAGTTAATGTGACTAAATAGAGTCTCCTTATGTTACCTGAGAAGCACACTGCCAGCATGTATGCCAAAGATTTCTAGTTAGTCATATCTGTCTCTAGCACAGATGAGTCCTTTGCTCAAAGGAAGACGTCTACATCTGATTTGACCTTCAAAACTTGCATAACCTATTGGAAGAGCACTTCTGAAGCCTAATTCATGACATTCTAAGATAGGCATCTAGATCAGCTTAAGAGATTAGCTTAAACACACCCTGAGAGTGACTTTGGTTTGTTTTTTTTCATTTTTTTCCCCTCAATTTATATTTAAGAAGCCATGTATCATTGTATTCCCTGTACATTTCTACATTGCATATGACTACTTCTGTAAATGGATCAAACTCCAGCCCTGTCTTCTGGAGCTGGTTCTTCAGCAAAAAGCTTGGGTATGTGCAGAAGAAGAGCTCTAGTAACTTATAGTCAAGTCTAGAAGAATCTGAAGAATTCAGCTAACAACTGAGAGAGATCATTTCTGATAGTTCATGATTTCTGTGTTAGGGAACCTCACGTATTTTGTTTTAGATACGTAAGTCTTCCACAGTACATACCCTACATATGGTCCCATGAAACCTGATCACAAATTGCATAAAGATGGTCTTTAAGTGCTAGACAAGGTGCAACTGATTTCATCTACCCCAAACCAACATAGTTTTGTGCAGGATCCCTTTCATCTTTGATTAACAGTGTTCTGTTGCTCATTTGCAAGATTATGTGAATTACCCTCCTCACCAAACAGCACTGAAGAAAGGAGTCTTTAGGAGTTGCCAAATCAGTGCTCACTTTTAGGCTTATTATTTGTAGATCATGGAACCAGCAGATCTTGACAACTTTGTCAGAGACATTACAGGAAATCATGCAAAATTATAAAAGTTCTAAGTGGTTTTACTGAAAGGAATAAATATATAATTAGACTGTTATTAAAATTCAGATGTTCCAATTTTTTATTTCACAGCTATTATGACCTAACTGTTTCTGGTTTACTTAGAGATACTTGAGTTCACAGACCGTTGACCGAATGGCCTGCAATAGCCACTCAGAAGTCATTATGCTGTTTTATGTTAAACTGGTTCTTACATAAAGGCATTAAGATGCATTTGGAAGTGGAATAGGGCCAGCAAATACGTCCGAGATGTATGGCAGAATTTATGTGTAATAAAAACATGCAAAAGGTTGAATAATTAAGTCAAGAAAAGAGAGATATTGAAAGGGAACTGAATGAGGAGAGGAGAGGAGAGGAGAAATAATTACTAATGTCTAGCCTGTCTCAAAGTATATTAAAAAACACACAACATAAAATGAAGTAAAAAAAGAAAAATATCGAGTGTTCATAAAAGATGCTTCTACACCAAATAGTCTCAGCAAATAAAGTTAGTACTGGAGAAAATAATGAGAAAGAAAAAAAAAGAAAATATGGATAATTTTATACCCACTAATAACATTTGTAACTATGGTAGCTAAGATAACGATAAGGCTAATCAGGTCTCTTGTAGGGTATACTCTGATACCATGTTGCAGTCAGGAAATAATTGTTTGTATCCTGTGTAAACTATAATTTAATGCAGCTGGTTACATGTCCTGTGGAGGAAGTTTTTTCTAAAACATTAGGTGAATGTAGTACTAAAATCACTCCTTGCACAGTGACTGTGATCTAGAATAACAAGTCTTAGCACTAACATCTAAATATAGTTATGAGTGAGACTGTTAAACACATTAGTGAGAATTACAGCATAGATTATTTTTCCTTGAAAAATACACTATTTTACTTATTAAATTGTTAAAAGAGAAATTGTTTTAATTTTATTGGCTTGACTTTTATGTTTTGAATTTAGACTTTTACATAAAATTTGTAGAAAAATAGTAAAATGCAAACTAGCTATGGAGAAGCCGCATAAAACAGGAAAGATTTCAGGCCTATGCACATTTTTTACCTTACACTCATTGTAAAACCATAGTTTCCTGGGATTTCTTATAAATATGTTGACAGTAATAGCAGCATAAAACTGGCATGTTGATAATGAGCAAAAATCTAGAAACAGAACTGATGCTGAAAGGTAGGATTTCTACACACTTGGATTAAATTATGTTCTAAGCCTGATTCCAGAAATCCAGTTAATTTACCCTTTTAATTGAGGTACTCTTTCAAGTTGTTAAACTTATAACCATTCTTGTAATTAGTTTTGCGTTTTTTCTCACTGCTGAGAAGTAAGTTATTTTTACCACCTTCAGGGTAGAAGAGAGAAACAGCGATATCCATTTTTTGCAATCTTGTAAAATTCAGTATCAGAGGCTGTAGAAATATAATCATCCAGAAAAAGCTTAGTGCCTTTCTCTGGTGCATATAAGACGGGTCTTGATATGATATTGGTCTGCAGAATAACAAAAAGCTAGCACTTTGTCCAATCTTTCAACAGAAATGTGAGAGTGTCCCTCTTTTTAAAAATGGAAAAACTGAAGCACAGGGCGGTGAAATGACTTGCCAAGGCAAGTGAACATACTGACAACAGAAGCGTGCCTAAAGGTCAGACTTCCTGAGTCCTGCTCCTGTGGGACATACACTTAGTAGAGTCTTCTCTGCTCAGAAGACAAAGTTGTCAGACAATTGGTCCTATTGAACTTGTAATTTCAACCATGTGTTGTAAGTAAACATTTATAAAGAAGCATGTTATCTTTATCTCATTTCACTTGGTAATGAAAGGGTTACACAGGAATGGGTACAGTTCAGAGGGAAAGTTAAAATTAGGTCCCTAGGGGCAGTTTCATAGTCTATGAAGAAGGTGAAGGTGGAATAGGTTTTTAGGTAACTATATAAAAGTTTATGCTTTACAAAATAATTCAGTAGTTACTATACTTGTAAATATTCTGTGTCACTTAGGCAAAATATGTGGAAAACATTGTGAGTCAAACTGGGACTTCTCCGTTGCAAGGAGAAACATAAGAAACAAAATATATGTACAAAACATACTGCTTTTCCTGAATAGCTCCATAAATATGGATCTATTTAAAACCAAGGGGAGAACGCTTAGCCCAGACCAGCTTCAACTCAGACTTACATGCCATGCACTGTGCATCTTGGGATGAAAATATTTCTGTGGAAGAAGCTGTTTTACCTCAGCAATAAGGCTCTTAGCTACAAAACATTTTCTATTTTCTCCTTGGAGGTTGGGGTGGGGGAGGCAGGGTGGAGTTCTGTTTCTTCCATACACGCAGTCAAATTATTTGACAATAGACAAATGTACATGTAAATAGGTGGACTGGAGTTAATGCAACTCTACTTACACTTTGTGTGACTACTGATCACAGTGTAGTCACAGTGGGATCTAATGTGACATTATTATCACTTCTACAGAAAACAAATACATTACAAGGACACGTAGCCAGAACAAGGGAAAGCAGAAACAATCAAACCCATCAAAATCTAAACTCACTACTTACATGAGAATAACACTGACACAAGAGGGAAAATGTCATCTAAAATTCTGAACAGGTGAGGAGATACAGGAGTTGGAGCAGAGGTGCTTGATGCTATTTCATCAAGTACTTTGTCTGGCTTCCTGATGCCCCTCCAAAAGATGGGGGTCACAGTTAGGTTCTGTATCATACTCACCACTCCAGTGTGAATGTTTTATGTGCATCTAAAAAGACACCAGACATCCATGTTAGGCACCTGAATTGCTTCTCAGTTTTCTGTGCAAGTGCCCTGGAGAACATGCAGTCAAAATATATGGAGCAAAAAAATCTATCTACATTTACTGTGCAGTTCAGTAAGTAAGGCTGCATCTAAATTGCTTGGTAAGTGTCCCTGTGGCAGGCTGGCAAGCCCTGTCCCCTTATCAATCCCCTCATTCAATTCAGAGACCTGTTAGCAGTGTAGAGTTGCGGCTTTCCAGCCTGCATATCTGAGTTCCATTTCCATAAAAGAAATTGTTCAATTTTTCAAAGGAATATATTACTAAATTCAAGCTCATGCCAGGGAAGGTTTGGGAAAAATGTCTTTTTACTTCATCCTAAGAATGTGGCAACTGAAGTAGACTTCATAATCTGGTCCGATTTTAAGAAAACTGCTGGAAAAAGGTAAGCAATAAGACTTGCCTGTGTGTAACATGCATGAAATTGGTATTCATTATCCCAGACTATCTGTTGCACAAAAAGACACTGATCTAATATGTGTCAGGCCGTAATATAGAGAATGGAAGATTGCTTGCACTTTCCTCTTCATGGCTGCTTTCTCTGTACTTTCAATCAGATTTTCTGGCAGCAACTTAAGTAACAATAAAAGTATAACACAAATTTATCTTCATTTCAAACTGTTACAATAACAGATCAAAATTCCACACTTTTCCAGCAGTCAAATAAAGCACACACACTTAGGTAGTGTGAAAACATTGCAAGGTATATAAACATTAGACTGAATAAACTATGAAACATACAATCTAAATAAAAGTAGTAGATTGGTCAACTGTAGCATGCATCTTATCTTAATTATCTTATTAATTTCAAGTTGTTTAGATAAACCATAAACTTCAACATATTTATCAGCATGAAATTTATAAAAAAATAAGAAATTACAAAAAATAAATGAAAGCTATTATATATTGCTAGGAAAGGTTAATTGATTAATTTATTGTATGATGCTAAAATGTATAAAAAAATAATAAATCAAATAATAATGAATACATTTCATATTATAAGGTGCTACATTTATTATAAATTTCTAATGCAGTTGATCTTGAATATCAACAGAAAATAGTGCTTCCTTTGCATGTCTTCATTAATCAGTAAATCCAGATTTATGCTGATCAAATCAATCAAAGAACATCAATCGAAAGTTCCAGCAGAATGCAAACATCAGTAAAATAGGTATGTAAACAACTGCTGAATTACTTAAATTTCAATTACTTTAAAAGTTGTTTTCCTTTACGGTGATATTATACTGTTAAACTTTTTTCCACTTGTTCCATATACAGACATAAAATATCACAGGAAAATAATTTTTAAAAAAGGGAAAGAAAGTAGGAACGAAAAAGCACATGCTTAAAACTAAACTCCCCGTAATTTATATTGAAATCCCCTAATGATACAAGAACAGATAATATGTAATCCTCTTTTTGATTTACAATCAATTTTTATGTTATCTTAGCTAAATGATAAAACAATAATAATCATTGTACCCTATAAATCATATTGTTACTTTTAGCTTCTTTGCCTGTGAAAGTGTCTGTCTTGTGATCTGCAAAAAATAACGTCTTATCTGTAAAATCTTCTTGGCACTTCTACACTTGATAAAAACCTAGATAATTTGGACATTTTTTTACAGAACAAGAAAGTGTCAAAATGCATGTTTTTAAAGGAGAAGGGATCAATTCAGCTTTACCTGCTTGTGTTTCTCTTCCATGGATCAGTTTTTATGTCTTTCTCATAATTTTTTCTAAGTGGCTGAAAAGTTTGGGAACTAAAAATCTCATTATTAAAAATTTCTTGCATGATTATTTTCCCCACAAATGTTATGTCTCAAATAAAAGAGTGTATTATAAAAAAATAGAACAAGATGAATATGTTATGATTAGAGTTTACAGTCTGTCTTTTAAAACCAAATAAACCAGGCATACAGTGGAAAGTTTTTAAATGAAGCTTTAAAGTAATTTATAACATTTCAAGTTCCAGAAAATGCTCTCTCAGATTTAGTGTAACAAAACCAGATGATCATATGGCTACAAGAACAGAAATTCTTTGTTATTTATCCACTGAAACCAAAGGTTTTGTAATTTTTTCAATTATTTTAAAAGTTTACAACACATGATTGTTCAGTCTAAATAAAATCTTAGATTTCATTCAGGATGATATTACACATCTCATTCTTCTCTTTTCCCCTAGGGATTAAAAACCTGAGACACACAGACTAGTTCATCTGCCTAAGTTCTTAAATAGTATAGTAGGTAGAACCAATAGATAATGGGAAGCAAGCTTTTCCATTCCTTTCCAACGTCTTGCGGCAAATTGCAGTATGCTGTTTACCCGGAAGTTTTTGACTAATGTCAGCAGTTTGTTCCTGACAACATAAGATGCAAATCACTTCATTCATTTCTGAACTGAAATCTGCTGTGGGTGATTCCTTCCTTAAGAAGGAAATATTTCCATGACGTAGATGTCCCTAGGCTGTCCACTAGGAAAGGCAGCATTTTCAAATTATCAAATCTTCATATATAATGCAAAGTCTCTTTGAATTACTTTTCTCTGCATTCATATCCAAATGTGGCAGAAGGATGCCTTTTTATCAAGATGCTTCCTGAGGTATTTATGCAGCAAGAGTTAATAAGCTATTTCTTGTTTTCTGCATACTGAAATTCTAAAGCATATATAATCATGGTTCAGCTTTTCCTTTGAAATTGCAGAAGCTTGTTTTTGTTTATGATCTGTCTCGAGTCTGTATAACAGACTGTCCAGGCCGTACAACAGTTTGTTTTCCAGTCTGTTTAGATGATGTAGTGTTATCTGCAGTTGTTTGTTTATTTGTATTTCATCTTTAGGAGAATCTGGTATGCACCAGACAGCTTTTTCCTGATAAAACCATCTTATTAGAGCTTGGCATTCACATTCCTGTCTTCTCCTTGTGTTTTCATTTTCTTTGTTCCACAGAAAACTAAAGTAAGCCTGGTCCAGCCTTAACATTGCTTTAGTGTTATGTATACAATGTTCCTTATTATTTACAGGCTTGTTATTTTAGAACATTGTTACAGAGAATATTTTTAGTATGCTAGATATTTCCTCCAATACTTCACTTGTAATCTATAAGGTTTGTTTTATGTTTAAAAAAAATCATTTTCTTTGTTCCACAGAAAACTAAAGTAAGCCTGGTCCAGCCTTAACATTGCTTTAGTGTTATGTATACAATGTTCCTTATTATTTACAGGCTTGTTATTTTAGAACATTGTTACAGAGAATATTTTTAGTATGCTAGATATTTCCTCCAATACTTCACTTGTAATCTATAAGGTTTGTTTTATGTTTAAAAAAAAATTGTTCAACTGTTAGCAATATTAATAACATTAATCAGGTTTATAAACATCAGTCTTACAAAAAAAAAGCATAAAACAATAAACCATCCTTCTTTCAGTTTTATTTTAGATTCAATATTGCCTTACTGTTTGTGCAATGACAGCATTTACACTGGGGAGAAAAAAGTAGTCTTAAAAAATCCTTTATCTAAAAAAGCCTCAAATGAAGTTCAAATATTTTGAGAATTAAAAATAATACCCTACTATTCTGTAAATTATTCATCTAGACCTGGTGAAATTTACCCTGAAGTACTTTGAATTCAACATGGTGAAGCAATAAGAAATATTAATACAGGACAGTTACATTTCTAGATTATTAAGAGGACAAATACAAAGCTGACCTATAAGAACAAATAGCCAGAATAGTATAGGCTATCATCATATTTTTAAACTCAGAAAAATGCAGGGACAGACTGTCTGTTGGTGGTACTATCTTTACAGAAGATAGTAAAAGGCTAAGTAACAGTCAACAGAGATTTGTCAAAAATGAATTGTCATTCCAAAGAAACTTTGATCTGTAATAAGGGAGAAATATTATGGTATATGACAACAAATCTTAAGTAATGTATGTGACACTGCCACACGTCATGTTCTCACTACAAAATGAGTGAAAATTCATCTAGATCAAAATATTGTGAGTTGCATATACAATTAGCTGAAGATCCATACTGAAAAAAGTAGATATCATGGTGCAGTGCCAAAATAGAAAGCTGTGTCAAGTGGTGTTCCACAGAAATCTGTTCTGAAACTGGCACTATTTCATATTTTCATTAATTATCTGGACAGTGAAATAGAGGCAATGTTTATTAAATTTACAGATGATACCAAACACTGAGCAGATGTAAGCACATTGAAGCACAGGGTTAGAATTCAAAATTATTTACCATAGGAGAAAAGAGTATAAAGTAAATAGAGTGCGATTCAAAACAGGACAAAAGAAAAATACCACTCTAAAGTAAATACAAATAACCACAATTACAACATTGAAATCAACAAGTTAGTGGTGTTGCTGAAAAGTACTGAAGTAGTCTGGTGTAGTTACACACAGTGGGTGTCTAGCACTGTTTAATATAACCTATGGCATTGTGCCTGCCCTCCAGTGATCCCTCCAGCAAAGCATGTTAACCGTTGGCCTTGTGTCATACCTTGGGGTCACGTCTGCGTGTCTCAGGGGCATCTCAAATGGCCCTTGACATTTGCACTTATGGGTAACTGAACTGAGTCCAATAAATACATCCAATGGAGCCCAGAGGCCTATTTAGCTCACCTGAAAGTAGGCATAGTCACACTGTCAAATTAACAGCTCTCCAGGCTACACTGGGCTTGATTCAGAGACCTCCAGGTGCCATTTCAGGAAAAAAAGGGTTTCTCACAGGTGGTGTGTCATACCTAGCAATCCCATCTGGAGCTTCCAGACACATTGAGTAACTCAGATGACATTAGGCACCTGTGTGCAGGCAGCTAAATCATGCCTTACCTTTCCAGTGGTTATTGTGGATTCATATGATCATATATACATCTAAATACAACATTTTCACTGTGTGTTTCAAAGATCTGACAGAAACATGTAGACATTTAGGCTTGCACAGTCTGAGGTGAACTCCATCTCAGTTGGATGAAAAGATTGCATTTGGTTACCTCATCAGGACTGAGCTAATGTATAAGAAAAAATGAATCTAGAGAAATTTGTTACACACAAACTTGAAAACACACAACCCTAAAATATAGTAAAAGTTGCTAACGAAGGCTGATTTCCTTGTCAATGTAGCAAAGTCAAGAAGTACCTCACCTAAATTGTAAAAAGTTAAACTAAGTTTAGACATGAGTAAAAATTTTGATCTGTACAGATGGTAAAGATTTCCTTGGAATTTCCTGTGGAATTTCTATCAGGGGAGGTTTCTGAAAACAAGTATAAGAAACAGCTGCCATGAATTATTTACGTCTAGTTTATCTTATCTTAAGGACAAACTATTAGACCTCTCAAAATGTTTTTCAATGTGCTTCTGTGAGTCTATAATCTTAAAGTATAATTAGGATCATTCTCTTCCTTCTTTTATTCTTTGCTCTTGATATTGTTGACATTTAAATTATCATCATTTAGGTTTTGTGCTACCATTCTAAATATAATATGACAGGTCATACCTGTGCTTATGAGAGGGACATAGCCAGACAAATAATACTTCACAACCTTCTACTTTTTTCAGTTTGACAGAGGAAGAATCTATCCATCTTGGTGGGGGACAGTGTAGAGGGCAGGTCTTCCACATTTTGCAAGAGTAATTACACCTGCACAGAGATTTTCAAACAATTGCAAAAAAGCAAAATAACATAAGTCCATTAAAAAATAGCCTTGGTTGGGACAGACCTAACTTAGGTTTTCCTGAAGATTAATGTCAGAGTGTGGATAACTGCAAAATTATATTTTGAATTATTCAATTAGATAAATTCACAGAAAGGCAACTGGAAATGTGTGACTACAATGTTATTTTGAAAACCATAAAGACAAGAGACATCAATAGTAGGTACAGATTGGGGGGGGAGGGAGGGAAGCACAGGAGATAATTTTGTTTACAAGCATTTATATTAAACAGTACTCAAGTTGGGAAAATTATTAGCTTTTACTGCTTCAGTTCCTGTCTAATAGTTTCATGTTGCACCATTATTTCTCCTTTTTATTGTGTTGACAAGGATTTTTGGAAGACTGTAACACCAGTGTCTTCCACAGTGTATCAAGGGCACATTTCTGCACATGGACAACTGATTAAACATTACAGTTTTGCATTGGGATGTTAACATCAGATCATTACAGGGATTTATTTCCTGTCTTCCAGAGTACAGTAAAGCAAATGTCTGGTCATTATGTCTGAAGAAGTCTGATGTGGAGGACAAGTAAGTCTTTTCCTGTATCCTGGGGAGCATATTTAGGAGCTTTGCTCCAGAAATCCACAATCATAAACTTCACCCAACAAATAACAGATGCACTTTAGGCCAAGTTCTGTGATCCTGATGGATTTTTTCTGGTTTTCCACATTAACCTTTGTTTGACAGACTTTATCACTGGTTACCTGTGACGAATTACTCTTTTTGTCCAGTTTCTTCTCCATCAGGTGTCTTCCTCTCTAAGTCCTCCCTCTGGGGTGATTCAGTCAGGGTCTTTAAGAGGACCTCAAATCACTTCTTAGCATCTCAAGTTAATATTTCTTCTTCCTCAAACAAAATAGTCAACTTCCTTTTCTAGATTGAGTCTGAAAAGTCAGAATAGCATAGCATCGCATAGACTATTTCAGTTGGAAGGGACCTATAACAATCATCTAGTCTAACCACCTGACCAAATCAGGGCTAACCAAGTTAAGGCATGTCATTAGGGTCATTTTCCAAATGCCTCTTCAACATTGACAGGTTTGGGGTATTGACAACCTCTCTAGGAAGTAACCACCTGACCAAATCAGGGCTAACCAAGTTAAGGCATGTCATTAGGGTCATTTTCCAAATGCCTCTTAAACATTGACAGGTTTAGGGTATTGACAACCTCTCTAGGAAGCCTGTTTGAGTGTTTGACCACCCTCTTGGTAAAGAAATGGTTCCTAATGTCCAACCTAAACCTCCCATGGCACAGTTTGGAGTCATTCACACACATCCTAACACCAGATACCAGGGAGAAGAGATCAGCACCTCCCTTTCCACTTCCCCACCTCATGAAGCTGTAGAGAGCAATTAGGTCACCCCTCAGCCTAATTTTCTCCTAACTAGACAGGCCCAAAGTCCTTAGCCACTCCTCACAGGACATTCCTGACAGCCCTTTCACCAGCTTTTTTGCCTTCCTCTGGATGCATTTAAGGACCTTCACACCCTTCTTAAATTGTGGGGCCCAGAACTGTCCACAGTACTCAAGGTGAGGTTAAACCAAAGTTGTCTGCTCTGGGGGGAAAAAAAAAAAAAAGCCAAAACACCAGCTAATAAGCTGGGGAGGAGACTGGCATCATTGCCAAGAAAGAGCTAGACACTTTTAAAAGAATCTTGGACTGGGTGTAAAGATTTCATGAGCCGTATTGTAACAGTTTATTATAATGTGTGTATTACACAGACACCGATTAGAACCAGAGCTCCACCTTATATGACTTCTTACCACTTTTAAAAATTCTATTTCTAACACGCAATATACCTACAGTTGAGCTGAGATTTAGGATTATCCATACATTTTTAGAGAACTTGCTCCTCCTTCTGAAAGATAACCTTCAGAATTCATTTTGAAGTCATATTTTTGAGAGCGGCATCATTGTTTGGGACTAAGTATTTACCCTCTATGCCAAAGATTTAGCATGGTCTACACAAGACTGCATTTGCTTGTTCAAACCTGTAGCTGTCATTTGTTTTCTTTATGTGATCATCATCTACCACTGAAGAAAGTTCCTTTCTGAACCAGCAGCTTCACAGTCTGTCTCTCTCTCTTACAAGTATTTGCTAAACTGTAGCTGCTAAGGAATGTAGGCTCACTGAGCTGAGCATCTGCCAGCAGCTATTTGGCATACGGTCAGGATGAGACTGCTACAGAGGCAACATCAATAGACAAACCAACTTCTGCAGTAAATGTGCAGCCCTTGCCTTATTTATTCGCCTTGTCTCTCTATGTGCATTTTATATGCAATCTGGCCAGCAAAAGTAGAGAGAGGCTTTTCCCTATTGTTCGACTCTTTGTTGAGATTCTTTCTCCAGCAGATCTTGGCAGGTGTGCCCACAGACTTTGTTGTAAGTACCATGGCTGTGTCTCCCTGTGCAGATAAAAGGGAAAACTTCAATGTATTGGCCCCTGAGGACACTGTAGGGCATTCCAGTTAAGTCCAAAGGTAGTCCTTGTCTCTGGATAAATACAGTGCAAGACGCTGTAAAGAATTTCCAAGTTTACATTGTTAGTGAACCCAGTCTTTTGCTATGCTGCCTTCAGAATGAAAAAGATGGTAAAACCAGAAAAAAATAATAAAAATATATTCACATTCTGTAGCTGAGTTCAGCCACTAAGTGTATCCCTTTTCTCATGATTGATATCAAATAGGTGTTTATTCTAATATCGATCTTCATCCACAAAGTCTAACTTTCCACAGCCAAAATATCTGGGAAAATATCTTCTTTAATCACAATGATCATTCCTTGTATCTTCATTGAAATACTTCTCCAACATACGATTGTTTCTAGAGATTTTGTTTTCAGATGACACCCACCCACCCACC
>NW_010259529.1:0-16729 GCF_000690775.1 Eurypyga helias
GGGGGAATAATAAATAGTGAGTGGCTGCTTATTCTCTGTTGAATTACCTTTTACCCTGAAATTTTCACACTTAGGGGGCTGGTAGGGTTAAGATGAAACGAGCTCATCACAGGCTGTTTGTGGCTGAATTCTTCTAAAGACCAAAACTCAAGAATAACTGTATTGCAGAGCTCTTCTGGACCCTGGCAGGGGGTCCAGAAAAGTTCAGGAAACTTCTCATAGACCATTGAAATGAAGTGTTTCATGAACTTCAGGATGCAGATGAAAGCTAGTGATATCAGTGATATCGGTGGTATTCTAGTGATAGAATATCAGTAGGCTGATACTCTCATGCTGGGGATAGAAGTTCACATAACCTGAAAAACCACCACGCTGGGGGTGAGGTGGCAGCCACTAACAGCTATCTAAAACTTAGATCTTGATATAAAACTTAAGTCAAGATTGAAGCTTCTTTGAGTTCAGTGAAGAGAAAAAAACGTGTCTTAAGCAGAAGAGTCTAAAGCTTCGATTTCGGTTCTGTGCCAAGATCCTGTGATGCCAGAAAGCATCTCGGTGGTGTAGGTTTCTGCTGTGGTAGCTCTGGTGTGCAGAACACCAGGTCCATTTTGGAGTAACCCTGGCCAGGCAACCAGTAGAGGTCCTCCTGGGTGCAGTACAAAAGCACTGCCTTTCCTGCCTCATCTGCCCAGCCTGTTTACCATGTGGGGGTCAGTTCAGTTAACCTGTTGTAATTATGATGCTTCAGAGGGCATCCATTAAGTACATCTCAGCTTGGAGAACCTCTTGTTGTTTAGAAGATCTTATGCTGTGCAAGTGTTGTGCTGAAGAGCTGGGAATAAAAGCTTATGATTTGGGATATTGAAAAAGTAACTCTGCAGCTACATAGGAAATGCTGTTAACAAAATACACTTCTCCTGAGACTTGTGGTTTGTCTTGATATTTGTACAATGTTTTCTGTAGTTGATAGGCACATAGCATCAGTGTGAGTTCTTGAGAGAAAATGGTTCAAAGTGTAAGCATGTAATATAAAAATGTAAAATAGAATGTTATTAGCTATTAGAACATTACTACTAATTGCTATAAGGTGCCTCTTGAAATAAGCTTTATTTTCCCCCACCATCTGTCTTTTGGGTGACGTGATAGTTTAAATTCCTGTTTAAGGCCCATATGGTAAAAAGCATTATGTATTAACCTTGATCTTTTGAGGAAGCTATGTGTGGTTCAGAGGTATGTTGTTGGGAACATGTTAATGGATCAGTGTACATGCTCCTTTCATTTAACAGTCTGGCGTGAGGTCACTGATGATAATTTAGTGCATGCCTCTTTAATATTGTTCTAACAGTTTATGTACTTTCTTTTTTGCTGACATTAGGTTTATGGCATGGTACATTAAGGTAAGAGGCATTCAGGAACACATTCTCCATGGAAGAGTTCCTTCACATTACAGAAGGAAAAACGGTTGCTCCTGCTTTTTGGTATCTCTTCTGTTGCAGTAACAGGTGGATATGTCGTGATGTAGCAATATGAAGAGTTTAATGAAGTCGGTACTAATAATTACTACTGGCAATGTTCAATACATGTTACTACTATGGTGCTGTTGTCAATGACATTCTGAAAGTGCAGCAAAGAAAAACCTTTTGTCCTTCATGTCATGAAGGGTTCCTTCTGCCAGAGGAAGTGTTACAGACGGGGGCTCTTGCAAACAGCTTGTGTCTCTTATTCACCTCCCACACTCTCCCCCACTTCCCAAGAGATGACAGACAAACTGTCCAAAGTGAAGGCCAAGGAAGGTGAGAGAATATAGTTGTTAAAGTTGTCTTGCCAAGGCTAGCTGTCTGATGTGCCTAATCACTCTACAGCTCCAGTGCTGCAGAGGGTAGAGCATGATAGCATCTGTTACTGACCTTCTGTGACCCTCCTCTGCTACTTAGTCATACAATGGTTAGGGTTGAAAGGGACCTTAAAGACTGTCTAGTTCCACCCCCCCTGCCATGGGCAGGGACCCCTTGCACTAGCCCAGGTTGCTCAAAGCCTCATCCAGCCTGGCCTTGAACACTTCCAGGGATGGGACATCCACAGCTTCTCTGGGCAACCTGTTCCAGTGTCTCACCACCCTCTCCGTGAAGAACAACTTCCTGATACCTAATCTAAATCTAACCTCTTTTTGTTTAAAGCCATTACCCCTGGTCCCATCATTACATGCCCCTTCCCATTCCGTGATGAGACTGAACCATATTCCGTGGGACATGGTGATACAACTGGTCTCTTTGCAGCCTTACTGTGGAAGTAGAAAGGTGTGAGAAGCGGCATGTTGCGAGTACATTTACTTCTCTAAAATTAAGTGCTTGGCTCCTGGAGAGGAAATGGGAGTTGGTCATTGCTTCGGCGGTCTAGGAGGCCATTGGGAAAGATTACTCCTTTATCTGGAAGAAGGATATGCCATAGTCTGCTTCTAGGAATATAACTTTAAAAAAAAAAAAAATCCAAGGTCTTCCTTGATCAGCTGATGACATTAAGTAGACTTGTGACAGCAGGACATTGACTCAGTGACCCATCTCCATCTTAAAGTTGGTTGGTTCCCATCGACTCTCCAGTCCCCTGGCATATCCATCCTAATGGTTGTGCAGCTTTTTCTGATTCGTAGTCTAAATTTATTCACAGTCGGTTCTCATCCATTTATTCCTGTTCCAGAATAGCATTCTTTGCTGATGTTTACTGCCCTGACCTATTTAGAGGCAGCAGTCCCTTCTCACTCTTTGTTTACTAGACCACACAAACCAGCTTTCTTTAGTCTCCTGTTTGAAGCTCTCCGTTGCCATGGTCCCTCTTCTCAAGTCTTGTTCCAGTGTTTCTTGAACATGGTTAGTCAGATTCATGTGCAGTATTTCAGCCTCGTGCAATGACATCAGTTATCCCCAAACTCTGATGAATGAATTGGTGCTTTTGCAGTTCAAAATGTTCTCTTGCGTGCTGTTCTCATTTTTTTTTTTAAGGTTGTATTGTGATATGTCAACATTTTGGGAACGGGCCATCACTCTTGCACTATTTTTCATATAGGAGGTCAGAATATCTTTAGGATACAGAGACATTTTTTCTAACCAACCCTGTTCCAGTAAGACCAGGTAGTTTTTTCACCAAATCCAGGGCAGTATTTGCAATCTTTTTTTAAGTACTGTTGGGAGGATGCAATGAAATAATGACTGTTTTGGCAGAAAGGTACACAGTCAGCAAGCAGAGTAAGGGGTGTGTGTGGTGTGGTTTGTTTTTGTTTTTTTTTTTTTTTAAAAAACTTTAAAAATCACTGTGTACTGGAACATTTGCAGGTAACTTCATGCCGAAGTTTGGCTGCATCAGGTGTTACCTCTTAATATTTTTGTCTTCCTGACACTTGCTACTTGGTTCTTAATTATTAGAAAGGTGTTCCTTGCTGGAAGGATTAATCTTTATCGCACAGTTAAATTTAGATGTTTCTTCCCTAAAGGCAGTGTAATGTAGAGATTTGCACTGTACTGTTAACAATGACTCAGACCACTCCAGTGTTAGGCCATAATGGAGCTTTTAGTTGAGGAAACATTGAAGGCAAATTAAACCATGGAAGTAGAAGTATATGTGACAAATAAGTTATTTCTTAGGAAATACACATGATGTTATCTTCTGCTACATATGTCACAGCTATTGAATTGTTGGGTAAAATAACCGTAAATGTAAACATACAAAAACCCCTGCACAAATTAGTAACTCTTTAAAACAGGTTTAATTTCTTCCTTTAATTTCTTTTTAAAAATTTCTCCTCTAATATATCTTTAGTCACAGTACTGAACTAAGAAAATTGATTTGAATTGTTTAAGGAGGTTTTCTAATTTTTTCTGTCAAGATACATTAATTGTATAATCCCCAAAATATTTTAAAGTGGTGAAGCTGACATAGTTTCTGTAACATACCCTGGCCCATATAATATGATTGAAGGTGTATGTGGGTTTAGAACAGGTTTTAAAAATGAAAAGGAATCATTTATTTCCTAGCACTTCTGAAAGTCTTGGATTTATATTTCTGAAAAGAGGTGAGAAAAAAGAAATGTCCTCCTAGGATTTACTGTTGGGTTATAGAAAGCCCCAGTATGTTTTAATTATTCTCTAGATGATCAGTTATGTCTCTGTCTTTTTTGTACAAGGTAATGGATAAGGGTAAAGAAAACTGGTGATGAAACAAAAGAAACAATAAATAGGGATTTCTGGTTTAGAAACATGATTCAGGTTTCTTCACTACTGGAGAAACAGAAGTGGCTCTTTCAAGAAAAAAGTTAAGTATATCCAGGAGTGGATTCAAACACATACTACACTTATGTCTGCAGTTATGTAGCACATAACAAGTTGCAATAAAAGGAACGAGCTTCTTGGGTCAAACTGCTGTTTCCACTCCTCTGTTCTCTACCCCATCCCCCTTCGGCAAGACTTCCAGCACAGCAGGTTATCAAAGCTTTTTTGGAGCAAATGGACATGTGACAGTCCTTACTGGCTGAGATTCAGCTCCAGGACTGTCACCTCCTATTTTGTCCATTCATGAACCTGAGCTGAGGTACAGAAGTGTTCTTAGAGGTAAGAAAAAAAGCATTGCTGTGTTAGGTCAGGTTAAAGGTTTACCTAGCGCTCTCTCCAAAAGCAGCTTCTGGCAGGTACTTGGGGAAAAAGGTAAGAGCAGTGGAAGTGGGGAGTTGTTCTATCTTGGCAATATCCCATTTACAGATAATAAGCAATAAAAAAAATTGTTTTTCAGACTATCTGGAGGAGTGTTGATAGTAAGCATGGATTAAACTGACTGGCATGATTCTAGTTCACTTTTTAACCCATTTTTGTCTTCTGCAGTGTAGTTTGGCATTGAATTCCATAATATAATTGAGCTGTTTGGAGGGAAAAAAAAAAATCTGTTTTTAAGCTTTCTCCATTAATCTAAATTATTGGGAAATCCCAGATTCTTGTGATTAAAAACCCAATTTTGAAAGTATTCATTTGTCTTCTCTATGTCAGATTTCATTGTGGGTTATACTGAGTGTTTTTATCACCTGTAAACTTTGTCACCCATTTGTGGTCACTTGTGAATGTGTTGAACAAAGAATGCATGGTTGTGGTTAACCTTGTTTAACCTCCAGCTTGTTAACCACCCTGCGTGTGAAAGGTGACTTCTGTCGCACTCAGGAGCCGTTCAGAGGTTGGAGCCTTCCTGGTTCTGAAGAGTGCAGTGATGAAAATGATTCATTTTCTGCAAAGGCAGTCTCTACTCTGAACAATTTTTATGTCTTGGTTGTCTGTTGGCCTTACAAATTACACTTCAGGCTTCCTTTTTCTGAGGTATGTGAAAAGTTTTTTAGCTAGTAGAGAGCCTATGCTTTTAACATGCTGCTCCTAAAAAGGTCTTTTGATTTTTGTCTGGCATTCTTGTAGTTATGAGGCTGGTTTTCCCTCCCCAGGTTTATGCCTGTCTGTTTTCCTTTTCTCTTCCTCTTTTTAAAATTCTGGCTTCCACTTACTTTTCAAATTCCGTTATTACCCTTAAATCTTCAGTGTCAGAAGATCACGTATAGTTAGGCTGAGGCCGTGTCCCCTGTGTAGGATCCTTCTAATTCAAAAGGTGGTCTTGTTCCTAACCTCTTTTCTTGTATCACTTTCTATACTGTTAGTTGAGGCCTTTTCTTTCCAGCTGTTGTTTTGACCCTGTGGATAGCAGTGGGAGCATTTTTTTAAAATGCTGATTGCTTACTAAATAGCTTGAATTTAACTCCAAGACCTTTTTTATAGAGAGAATCTAATATAAGTGGTACCCCACCATCACCTGATGCCTCACATTCTTATACAGGGTGATGCTGTGTGACAGAGTTAAGATGCTAGCAGCAACCTGAACATCCTCAAGCAAAAAAAAAAAATCACCACTCCTCAGGGTATCTAGGAAGCTGTCTGACTAACCTGCAGGGAAATCCCCAGAGAGGCAGCACTGCATGCCATAAATCTGAAGGCATATTTAGATCTGAAATAAATCTTCAGACAACAGAGGATTTGGCTTTAAGTATTCCGCCCATGTACTACTGTTCCAAATGGCCTAGAGGGATTTTCTTTGCAGGTGAATCCTAATTCATGTGCCCACACTGCTATACCTTACTCTTCAGTTAAGCTTATTTTTAGTGAAAGCTGGTTCTCCTGTGAAAATGTGTGCTGAAAAGCAGTAGTCATGCTGTGATGAGCATATTCTATAAAGCCATCCCAAATCTGCAAATGCCTACACCTCTAGATAAACGCATACTGTAATTAGTATAGCTGATGTTTTCAGGGCAGACATCTTTTCTGACCATTCTCATTTTGGAAGCTGACACCTTCAAGAACATTAATTTTCAGACAGGGCATACTATGTGACACATGAGGCTCCTTCAACGTACCATCAACTGAGAATCCAAAAATAATCCTGGTATCAACTCACAAGTGACTTTCAGCCATGAGTCTTACTGGCAATTGACAGTTTCTGCAGGTTCAAGTTGCTTTTGGAAGTTAAGATTTAGGATTCTGTGTCACTTAAAAGTGGTTTTTTTTTAAAAACTACTAGCTCTGCATATCCAGCCAGATTCACAACAAGCTACTGGGACATTACTTAAAACATGCTTTTGATATTGTCACGCAATTACCACTGTTTTCTTACTAACGGGGCAGAGACAGACTTGCCTAATTCCTCAGCCTCTCTGTTTTGTGGTACACGTGGCTTATGAAGGACAGCATACGGGGTGAATGAATGTGGCAGCAAGAATCTAGACAGGCATTTAGTTCTGGGGGATGTCTGCTTCAGCATGTGATTACCATGCCTTATACCTTAATTATGGCTGCTTGCAATGCTTACAGGTACAAAGATAAGTGTACACATTTATAAGACAAATTTTGAATGCCTATTTAGCTGACCTCTGCCAGAAAGGCCTCTGAAGATTTAGAGGACAAAGGTATTGTTTATCACCATTCGAATGTTGGCAGGTTGTTATTCAGTGCAGTTCTGGCTTAAGCTGACTGGGAGAAAAAGATGCTTCTGCTTTGTGATGTAACAGTACAGGCAAAAAAATTATTCTGTAGATAAAAGTTCTACAACATGCTGTTACAATGAAATATTATAACTACTGAAACTACCAAGATAGCTAGTAGGTTGGGGAAAATAAGCTTAAATCAATTTCTGGCACAGATTTCAAGGCAAACAGCATGCCAACAAACAGTGTTACTGGAAATTAAGACAGACATGAAAGCCTCTTAAATCAAACCTCTGACCTGACAAAATACTTGATGACATCATCCTTTAATGATTATCTATTATGTACAATTCAACTAATTCTTTCTTAGCTACATGTTAAACATGAATGTGCAATCCTTAAGTATCTTTTTTTATGTGTAAGGACTGTAAAATTGTGGCAGAAACCAAATATTCTTATAAGGAGATTAACAAAATATACTTACTTGCCAGATGGTCCACAATTACCATGAATGTTGTTACTGATTTATGACTGTGGCTTGGTTTTAGCCAGGCAACATTGTCAGTGTGGATGAATGTGTTATGCTGACAAGTTGGGTCTACTTTTATACTGTTGATATTTGTCCTGATCACTTCTATCAGGACAGCAGAGCTGCAGTTATTCCCTGTTAGGTCAATAAATGACACGGGTAGCTGGTCCATATACATTCTAGGAGGATGTGTTCTTCCATATGTTCCATTTTCTGAATGCTAAGTCAAAAATAACTGAAAATGTGGGTGGCTAAACAGGCTGTGCCAGCTACTGTATTAATCACAGATGAACTTCAGAAATATATCATCATGTACATATCGGGGTACTTGGTGTGTAACAGTGGTGAGGTGCAATTCTGAGATGGTGTTTTAAATGGCAAAGCATCCCAAATGAATGCAGTAGAAGTCTTGTACCGTCATGATGCTTTCTGTAAATGCCACATGTATGCTTAAAGAAACTTTTCTTCTGAAAGCATAATGTCCTCAAGTTGTTGCAGACCCTGTTACTACCTCAGCAGAACTGTGATGTTGCTATGAAGCATGAACACATATTGGAGATGTCTAGTGAAAAAGAACAATATGCACCATGGGAGGGGTGTTGGAAATAGTAAGCCTTTGGTGAATTGTAACTGTCAGGAGAGATTGTTTTCATATGCCTACTTCTGGACTGCAGAGTCTTTCCTTCCTGTAGACTTTCATCCCAGAAATTTGTAAAGTTTTGAGAAAAGGAAAAAAGCAGAACTGAGTTGTATCAGAAGTACAGGTTGTGCTACAGAATTGCTGCAGATAGTGTAGGTAGAAATGTGTTCATGAAGACTGGGGTTTGTGAAAGGCAAACGTTCTAAGAAAAACTAGTACAAGAGAAGCAAAGGGAAAACACATTCCGTTTCAAATGGAAGAATTTAGTAGTATTTCTGGAAGTATTCTGAAAATACTTTGAGACTAGATAGTTTTCAGGTGTGCGTGGCTTAACAGGGAGTTAATGAAACTGCGGAAGAGGTTGAAGCAGGGTCAGGTAAGCTGGGAGGAATATGGGGCATGGTCTGAGTGTGACTGTGAACATGAGCATCTTGGATCAGAAATAGCATGGCCAGCAGGATTAGGGAAGTGATGATTCCCCTTGAATGCTGTGCAGCACCTCAAATACAGTGTTCAGTTTTGGGTTCCTCACTACAGAGGCACGGAGGTGCTGGAGTGTGTCCAGAGAAGGGCAATGGAGCTGGGGAAGGGTCTGGAGCACAAGTCCTGTGAGGAGCAGCTGAGGGAACTGGGGGTGTTTACCCTGGAGAAGAAGAGGCTCAGGGGAGACGGTATCACTCTCTACAACTACCTGAAAGGGGGTTGCAGAGAGGTGGGGGGGGGGCTCTTCTCCAAGTGACAAGTGATAGGACAAGAGGAAATGGCCTCAATTTATGCCAGGGGAAGTTTAAATTGGACATTAGCACTGAAAGGGTTGTCAAACATTGGAACGGGCTGCCCAGGGAAGTGGTTGAGTCACCATCTCTGGAGGTATATAAAAGACATGTGGATGTGGTGCTTGGGGGCATGGTTTAGTGGTGGCCTTGGCATTGTTAGGTTAATGGTTGTCCTTGATGATCTTAAAATAATTTAGTTTGGAAAAGACCTTTGTTTCTATAATTCTGTGCATGGGTGGGGTCAGGGAAACCAAAGCCCATATGGGGTTGAATCTGGTGAGGGACATGAAGGACAAGAAGAATTAAGTACACCAGCAGCAAAACTGGTACTAGGGAGAATGTGGGCCTGCTGCTGAGTGGGGCAGTGGACTTTGTGACTGATGACAAAGAGAAGGCCAATGTACTTGACTTCCAAGAAGCCTCATGTCAGTCCCTGGGAAGGGGAGCCAATCTTCCTGAAAACCAGTTATGTAACACATGTAGGAGAATGTGATTGGGAGTAGCCAGCATGTGATTATGAAGGGCAAATAGTGTTTAACCAACCCAATAGCCTTCTGTGTGTAGATGTCTGGAGGGCAGTCACTGTTGCTATACCCCAGGGGTTGATACCGGCGCCAGTTCTGTTTAATGCTTTCATTTGGTGGTCTGGACACTATGGTGGGGTGTGCTTTTAGCAAGGTTGCAGATGATAAGAACAGAGGAGTGGCTGAGAAACCATGTGGTTGTGTTGCCATTTTGGGGGATGAGAACAGGAGAAATGAGAAACAAGAACCCTGTGAAGTTCCTCAAACAGAAATGCCAAGTGCTGCACCTGTGCATAGGGTTACTCCTTCACCAGTAAGGGCTGGGGGCTTAATGACTGGAAAGCAGCTTTGAGAAAGGCCTGGGGTTTCTGGTGAACATCAGTTTGACACAGAATACCTATGTGTGCTTGTGGCAAAGGTGACTGACAGCCCCTGGGCTGAGAGAGGAAGAGCACTGCCAAGGGGTTGAAGGAGGTGATTGTTCCTCTTTACCCAGCCTGGGTGGGCTCCATCAGGAGTGCCGTGTCCACTTCTGGGCTGCACGGTACAAGACATGGATGTACAGGAGTGAGCCTACTGAAGGTCCGCGAAGACGATTAAAGACTGGGACATCAGACAGACAAGAAGGGCTGAGCGAGCTGGGGCTGCTCAGCCTGGGGAAGAAAAGGCTCCAGGAGGATCTTACTAAATACCTGATGGAAATGTGTAAAGGAGACAGCCAGACTCTTCTCAAGGGTAGTCAGTGAAAGGACAGAAAGTCTGAGAGGCACACACTGAAATACAAGAAATTCCATTTGAACATCAGGAAGCTTTTTTGACACTGAAAGGGTGGTTAGATCAGTATGAGTTTCCCAGACGTGGTTAAGTCTCTGTTATTGGAGGTATTAACCCAGCTGAACTGAGCCTGCTTTGAGCAGGTGGTTGGATGGAAGAAACCTCCTGTGATCATCCCAAGGACAGCTGCTGTGTGATTCTTATTTTCGTATCTATTTTGAACAAAATAATTGTATCAAGTTTTCAAAAGATAAAAGTTAATCAATTCTGATGTGACAAATCCAGTAATATATTTCATAAAATGGTATGATTCTATGAAATTCCTTTCATTCCAGTACGTGGCTCTGAGTGTTAGGATGCTGTCCTGCTTTCTGGCTCTTGACCCACTAGAACATGCCACTGATACTTCAAATTGCATCATGTTAGGTACAAAGCCATACTCAAATGCTTGTTTAGTGAGCCTATTCTCCCCAATTCCTCTATCATGTATGTGTTATCTTTCTCATAAGTAACCTCTAGGTAAGTGTTATTTGGAAAATTTTTATATCCCTTTATACTGACACTGTGCTTCTACAGGGCCTGCTTGTGACACTGCACAGCAGAGTCTTCAGGTGTTTCTCCTGTCCTAGCAGTGATTAGCTTACCCTTAATTTGCAATATGTACCTCTTTCTTCATGGAAGTGTTTGTAGAGGGAAAGGGGAGTTTCCTGTCCTACCAGTTAAAAACAAAATGTATACAAGGGAAAAGCTTTCCACGTAAAGGAAGTGAAGACCTACTTCCCTAAGGTGCTTCAGAGTCTCCCAAGGCAATCTGTTGCAGTCCTAATAAGGATGAATCATCACTGTTTTTCCTGTTGTATAAACTGATTTCTTTAGGGTGGTGAGAGTGACGCTAATGCTTGAGACCTTTCCCAAGGTGCCTGGTGTATAACATGAATGAGGAGAGCAAGGAGTAGTGTTGGTCTGGGTCACGCTGTCTGCTTTGTGCCTGTATGCAGCCATCGTAGATTATTCACCTGTAGAATGGGTCCTGTCCCTGGCCCACATGCTAATATTTATGCTCAGAAAAGTCCAGAAAGTGTTTAGAGGTCTACCTGGTGGGATCTGTACATGACCAGATGAGGCATTAGTTTACCTCTACTCCTGTGAGCGTCTGAGATGGATACTGTTTGTACAGTGTGGCAGTTTTTCCCCTGAGGTCATTGGTCACCTGGAACATGGAAAAAACAGTTCATAGGGGTGGAAGTGTAGTTTTAATGGTCCCTGGAGGAGCTGTTGCTCAAAATGAGAATGGAAAAGCATAAAGCTGTAAACTAAAAATATATCTGAATATTTTAGAAACATGGTGTCTGCTATTTCAAATTGAACTGCTAGAGCCAACACTTTTAAATATTTCAGGTAATTTTGAAGTGTGCCCAGCATCAGATTGGATTCTTAGACAGAAGATGGAGGGCGATGAAGTGCCTCTGTACAGTCTAACTTCCTAATGGCTTTCCTACATAATTTCCTAATGCATTCTTCTTCAGATCACTTAAATGATGTCCTTGTGTTTCTCCAGTGACTATATAACATGTCTGAAGATGAATGTCCAGATATAGCTGTTGTGGATACTTTGCACTGGGTTGTACTGGGACAGGTATGAGGGAGGAGTGTTGTCCTTGTTTTAATCAAGTGCGCTCTCCTATGCCTGCTCTAACTTTGTTCATAAGTGGCCTCAAATAGATTGCTCTGTAGCTCTTTTATTATTGTTACTATTAGCATTCCTAGTATATACTGACCTTTCGTTAAAAGAGGCAACATGGTTTGAGGTGAGTGAGGTATTCTTGAGATAGAGGTTTGGCCATGCCATTTGTAGTCCACAGCCTGAAAGAGGGATGATGGTGCTTGTAGTTGTGGAAGTTCAGACTGTGGAAATCAAAACTCTTGCTGAAAGTGGCTGAAATGGTTGATATAAAGGGAATGGTACCCTAGATTTAAGAAATCAGTACAGAGCATTCACATGCTAGGAGTGAGTCTATGTAATGAATAACTTGCATACCAACATTTTTGCTAAGTCCAGACAGCAGCGAAGCAGCCGCAGATACGTGCTCTCGCAAGATGATGCTATAAATGTTCTGCGTCCAGAGTAATTCCGGAGGTTATTTTAGAGAGAATAGGGAAATTTTTGAAGATGGCTTTTTCTTTTGATATGCAACTGGAGTCTTACAGCTTTTTATCTTCTGGTGATTTCCCAGTTGTTCATACAATAGAACATTGGCTTTGAGATCAGATTGTTAGCTTCTCATTCAAAAACATTTCTGAGAGGAATTGTTGATGATGAAAACTTGAGTGTTCTTGGCATAGAACTAATACAGTCCAGACAGTCCTTGAGGACCTGTCTATGTAGGAAACTTTTGGTTTCGCAGACATCAACGGCCTGCTCCTGGCTTGTGCTGCCCATCTGATGTTGTGTCAGGTGTTATACCAGCGCTGGGTGGCAGAGATGGGGAGAGAGTTTGGGTGCCTGCTGGAGGATGGCACTGAACTGCCGAGGACAGGCCTGAAGTCACTGAAGACCAGGGTTTCTCTGGGGAGAGTACAGAAAAAGGCTTTGGCCAGTTGTTTTGGCAAATAGCGTTTCCTGGAGCAAAGGGAAGGATGTTGCTGTTACTGGGCATGGGGATGAGGTATGGAACCTGGTACTGTACTTGGGGTCATCTGGGGAGGGTGCTGGCCTTGGAAAAAGTAGTGCAGGTAGTTCACTGTATTTATTTTAGTACTCTGCATTTTACAAATGTGAAGGGCATTAAATTGAGTATATGACTTAACCTTACCTGCCGCCTTACACTCAGTGTGTTAGATTTACCGAGCTCTTGTCATAATACATCTCCATAAGGTCTAACACAAGAATGTGTCTCTGCAGTCGTGGCTTTGGGAATGCAAAACTTCTCTATTTTCATACATTTCATCAAATTCTACATTTAGAAGAAAGATATAGTTCTGCTTTTCAGGCTACAGCATCATAAAGAAGTTTAACCTATTCCTGTAGCTGCTGTGTTCAAGGTTGTTTTTCTCTGTTTTCAGAGGTGTTGTCAAAGTCGACATCAATCTGCAGAAGGTGGACATCGACCAGTGTTCAAGTGAGGGGTGGTTCTCGGGGACGCACAGGTGTCATCTCAACAATTCTGAGGTATGTCTGTCCCTAAGACTGAACTACACTTCAATAACAGGTCTTTCTGCTATGAATACTTTTCTGTAGTATAAACACTATTTTATAGACTTTAAATGTAGTTTGTAAGCTGAAAAAGGGCTTTCTGCACAAGGCATTACAGCATGTGTGAGTTTCAGAAGTGCCTGCATTTTGGAAATGCAGGTGTTAAATAAAACAGAAGCCAAGTTACTGTGCAGAAATAACAGCTATAAGGAAAAAGAATATTGCCAATGAAATGATTTATGAAGTTCTGCTTGCAAGTCAAAAAAATTGCTTTACACTCAAAATCAGAATAGGCTTTTAATATCAGTGGCACTTTTCACTGGACAGCCTTGCAAAATGCAGTAAAAGTAACTCAAATGCTAATAATAATTATTCAGAAAAACATGGGCTTTTGGTAGACTTATACAGAAGAGGCAGAATTGAGTATTGTAATTCTTTTTTAATAGAAATGCCAACGTTTTGACAGAGCTGATTGAATGTTTCTGTTCAGCTCCTTCCTGCTTCCCCTTTCTTCTGAAGGTCTGTGTCTGGCTCCGTCTGTCAGCGTGTCGTAGATCATTCAGCCTGGCTAGTCACATGTGTTCAATGAAACTTTAAACCAGAATACATTTTATGATTTTTCTTTTTATTATGGCATATGATGTTGTTTTCAAAGGCACTCATTTGTTTTCTCTGAGAGTAGGCACTTCATGCACTCCTGTGCTTTCCAAAAGGACAGTTGAAATGTTGGGAAAGTTGAAGGTCGTCTACCAGAAGTCAGGAGATGTTTGCCTAATTTGTTATAAAATGCCAATTTATCAAAGCCAAATCTAAACTTAAGAAAAGAGTTGGTTTTGGTGAATTAACCTACTAACATTTTTGAGCAAGAAAAACTCAAAACCTTTCTTTTTTTCCAATATATGCTAGTTATCCTGAATCTATTATATATTTTTTGCAAGTGCTCCTCCCTTTCCTAATGTCTTGTGAGAAAAATTGTCAGCAGAGGGGGAGGATTCTAAGCTGTATATCTTACTGCAACCAAGAAGAAAAGGGACCCTCCCCCCCCGCCCCCCATGAGAATAGTAATTAAAAACAAGGCAAAAATAACATGGAGAAAATGAAAACATCAGTGGTGGGCTTTAACAAAGCACCTTCGGTGTGTTTCACAGCCTACTGTTTGCTGTAATGGGCTCTAATCATGCTCTGTATCCTTAATAGATAGGAAAACAGAATCTGTGTCACACCAAACTGGATGTAATTCCACAATTACACTTCCCTTACAGATCTAAGCCCTTAGGAGTGTGTCCTAGAGAGAACAAAGCAAAAAGCTACTCTCTGGCAGAATCTGTTGGGGAGGGGTGAAGAGGGAATAAGGATTTCTTTTTCCACTCTCACAATTCGTTTTCATGGGGGTAAAAAGTAGTTTTTATTTCTGTGGAATTCACTCTGATTATGAAAAGGGGTTTTCTTCATAAACATGACATTCAGTAAAATCTGTCTTCCATTTCATTACCGCACATGAAGCAAGCAGGCTGTCACTTAGGACAGGGTGTGCAGGATGAAAGCTTTCTGTAACCCTTAAGGTTGTCTCTGACTAATTCCTATGACTTGCAGAAGACCCATTTTAATCCCACAGTCTTTAGTGTCTCAGTGGTCAAGCAGGAAAAATTTTGCCTCTGTGATTTGATCTCGTATTGTGCATGTGAAACTGAAGTGGCTGCCATGGACCACTGATGCAGAGAGGATGACTCCAGCTTTGAGCCAGGGCTGGGTTCTTGGCATTCTGGGCTTCACTGTCCTGAGACTGTGGCGAGCATTTCTGATCTGCTGAAGGAGAGAATAATAATCCTTTTACTTGAACTGATCTGTAATGTGCATTTTATGTTGGGGTTCTGGAGTGTGGTGTTGTAAAGCTGGCTGTGCTCAAGTAAGTTTCTTTGCAGAGCTTTTACCTATCAGACTTGCTCACGTTGTTTTCACTTTTCTGTCCCTGTTTATTCTGCATAGTGTGTTCCTTGTTCTTTAGAGCTAACAAAGACTACTCTACATAGTTCACACTAATCTTTTCTTAATACAGCACTTCTGCTACTGTTGAGTCCAACCTGATGTATCAGTACAAACCCAGAGCTGCTTTGTGCTGTTTTGACAATAGGAAGCATCCTTCGTTATGAAGAACGTTTTATTTTTCATACTGGGCAGTTGCATGTTTTTGTTTTAGTAAGCCTACTGTGATGCTGTGGTCCATAAGTGAGTTCCTGTGATGCAAAAAGGAATTAAAATACATCTTCTAGGGCAGAAGTTCTTTGAGTGATGCTGTATATGTGAAAGTGGCTCATGTTCACACCTCAGGGTGTTAATAACACAGCTAAGGAGATGAAAAGCCATTCATGAAGTGGCATTCACCCTCTGTGTAGAGCAAAAACCTGCCAGCTGTTCTTCCTTCTCCATGGTACTTATTAAAGTGTTAAATCAACAAGGCTGTCATGGCTAAGGGAAGCATATATAGGTAATGCAAACCTCCTCCAAAATGAAACTTGCAAGCAGGGAGTACCTTTCTGTATTGTGCTTGAGGAGGATGAGACTCCTGGCTCAATAACAGTGACCGTGGGGATGGGGTGTTGCTGGGACCAATCTGTAGAAAAGCAGTCTGTCCTTCTAACTTATGGCTGCTGCTGTAGGAGAGTTCAGTCTGATGGGGACTTCTTTTTTTACGAGCAGGTCCTGTATGCTGCTTTTCAGACTTTGCTTCATTGGAACTGACCCTGTGGAATGAGGGGAAATTGCATAGTTATGCAGCAATGCTTTCCACACAGTGGAAATAAATAATGCTTATAAATGCTAACGAAATTGTATTCACCATCCTCTTTTATGTTCTTGGAGGCAGATACAGAAATACCTGCTGATGCTGGGATGCCCTGTCCCAGATTACAAAGTCTGGCTCCAGCAGAGTAAGGAAGACAACAAGAGATCTCTGCATTTCCAGTTCTGCTTGAGTTACAGTCCTTCCTCTTTATTTTTTTTTAGGTGGCTTGAGTATTTAGTGCAGCATAGCCCTTCCACAGACCGTTTGGTAAGCCCTTGCCACAGTGAATTTCTGATTGGACTCTGAAAGTCTGTTTACTGGATAGCCCAGATATCCTACATGGCTAGGCTACCAGCGCCATTACACCTAAGGTATTAAAGATCAATATTTCAGAGATACAACTCCCCTCTTCCCTAACACTATGAAAATATAGGTAGTGGCAGAGGAAGTGACTTCAGGGAATGGACAAAAAGAGTGTTGTGGTTAAACCTGAGCCAGCAACTAAGCACTGCACAGCTGT
>NW_010259529.1:16773-44566 GCF_000690775.1 Eurypyga helias
GGAAGAGTAAAAGTGAGAAAACTCATGAGTTGAGATAAAGACAGTTTTAATAGGTAAAGCAAAAGCTGTGCATGCAAGCAAAGCAAAACGAGGGATTCATTCACTACTTCCCATGGGCAGGCAGATGTTCAGCCATCTCCAGGAAAGCAGGGCTGTATCATGTGTAATTGTTGCTTGGAAAGATAAATGTCATCACTCTGAATGCCTGCCCCCCCCTCCTTCCTCTTTCCTCCTTCTTCCCCCAGCTTTATAATCTGAGCATGATGCCATATGGTATGGAATATCCCTTTGGTCAGCTGGGGTCAGCTGTCCTGGCTGTGTCCCCTCCCAACTTATGCATCCCCACCCTACTCACAGGTGGGGTGAGGAGCAGAAAAGGCCTTGGCTCTGTGTAACCACTGCTCAGCAGTAATGAAAACATCCCTGAGTTATCAACACTTTTTAGCACAAACCCAAAACAGAGCCCCATACCAACTACTATGAAGAAAATTAACTCTAGCCCAGCCAAAACCCAGTGCAAGGAGGAGAAATAAAAACCCGAACAAAACACAGAAAACCCCAACAAACCCACCCCAAAACAAACCAATAACTTAGACGTTACTGAAATACTTCTTTACTTTCTTATTTCAGTTAAATTTATAGTGGCTAAAATGTGCTAGAGACATAGAGAAATTTTCTTATTCTCTGAAGTGGTTTATCTTCAATAGTTTTTTTGGGTTTTTTTTTTTATTTAGAAGGGTGGGAGGTGGAGGTGCATTACAGTGAGTATAAATATATGGTAAACCAGTGGCCTGTATGTGCTAGACAAAAAAAAAAAGGAATGGATGAGACCAAACTTTTACCAGAAAATAGAGATTGCTCTTGAGAGTACTGCATTATCTTCATGTATTCTAGCTCAGAATCACTAGGAAATGATACTAACTGTGGTGTTGGAGTTTAGCTTTGGAATATCATCAAGAATAACCTGATTATGTGATGGAGTAGTTGTAGTGCTAGTCCTTGCTTGAAAGAATAACTGTGTGGTTGGGGAATTAAAGAATATGACTCAAATACGCAAAATGCTTAGACATATTATTCCTCATTCAAGTGCCATCTGTCCTTAGTTTTAGGTGTTCCTTGAGAGGTGATTGGTGACTCTTGTATATCCTGCTTTACATATGGTGCCCTCAAATTGAATAAAACCAAAAGCAAGTGGTGGGAGCTTTAGATTCCCCATTTTTAAAGTGACTACCTGATTTCCTAATACATTGTCATATTTTTTCCTGTTTTGTTCTCTTTTGTGCACAAGACCCATACATCCCTGATTTCATAGCAGCCTGGATGTACTGGGAGAATGAGAGTACAACCTCAGGGTGACTGGGAACTGCCCACTCTAATTAGGCAGGAAGTTAGGTGAGACTTCACCCAGGAAAGCCAAAGTGCAGCAGTGGCTAAAGTCTATTTCACTTGTGATTTTGGCTGATAGATTTTGAAAAATAAATAAGAGGCTGATGGCCAGGTGTTCATTACTAGACCTGGGGGAAGAAGGGACAACTCATGGTGAAGCAGAGAGCGCTATAATCTTCCTGCCCTCTATCTTGACACCCAAATAAGGAACAGTGTGGGCAAGACACTTGGATTCTGTGGGACTGCAACAGATGAGGCAGGTAACATCTGCAGGGTTAGAAATAATTAAAATGAATTAACAAACAAAATTATGTGGATAATTCTGAAATTGACATATTAAAATATAGTTACTTTGGATTTGTTATTGAGTAATTTCATTGTACAGGCAAAACTCGTTATGGGGGTAAGAAGTCAGACATTTTTACTCTGATTTACCTCTGAAGATTTTTCTTTTAATATATTAGATTCCTTCCCTATACATGCTGGCAGCAGCTGCTGCCACTCTTAGTAACAACTTTAGAGTCCTTGTTGAGACACCAGCAGTGAAATTGAGGCTGAGGAGTGTCTGAAGAAATCAGCCAGCATAGCTCGTTGAGCTTGGCCGAACTCTTCCAACCAGCAGTATCAGTCTGTGAAAAACAGCAGCGGCTTCGCACTGTTCCCCCATCCTTAATGAGACTGCCAACAGCTTGCGATGCGAGGCAGGCTCAGCTGACATCCCTTTGGGTTTCAACAGTATTCCACAAATGACAGTGTGCAAAAATATCTAGAGGGAATGAGAGAGGCAGAGTAAACAAAAGAGCTGCACTGCTGTCTGTATATAGTGTGTGTATATCTGTGTTTGTAGAAAGATGCATAGGCCGACTGTGTGTATATTTATTCTGCGCAAACACAAAACCAATTGAGAAAGGAAAACAAATGAGCAGGACAGCCAAAATATTTTTCTGTGGTTCAGCAAAACATTTGGGACCGTCATTTTTTATTACACTGTATGTGGTGTTACAGCCAGCCAGCCAAAAAAGGGGAAGGTGGGGGCTGAATAAAAACAAAATTGTAATGGGCACTGAGTTGTGAGAGGAAAAAACCAGTGCTTTCCAGGTTTTTCAGAGATGCTTTCCAGTGCCCTTACTGAAGCGGGAAAAGGGTATTAATGCACATACTCTGTGGGAGGGGAAGCATGAGAAGAGATAGCATCCAAAGGCATAACCCAGCGGGTCATATCCAGTGTCATGGGTTTTGCTTACTACTTGCATATGTTTTCTGTCCTGTCCATTAGGAAAAATGCAGTCAGAATGAGGAAAAAAAAAATTAAAAGAATGCTATTTGTTGGTGATTCGGTCTGAGTGAATCGGGTTTATGGAATACAGATTAGGAAATAATCATCCTCTGAGCTACAGGCTGCATCCAAGATAGGGCAAGAGAGATACCCAAACCATAGTAGAGAGCGTATGTCAAGCTACATTTCCTCTCAGAAGAAAACAAGGTCTTTAGTGGTAGAATATAAATATTAAATGCTATATCAAATTCTGGGTTGAAGAGGCAATTTAAGACAAAGGAGAGTGGCTTGGTTCCATACACAGATAAGGAAAACCTAGCCAGTGCTTCTTGGATCCAAAAGCTGAAAGGCGTATCTGTTCTCTGAGTGATGGCTGCTTGCAGAACTCTGTGCATTTGAAGAGCACGGAGTAGACAGGAAGAACATTTTAGATGCTATTTTAAAAATAACTTTGCATCATCTGCATTCACAGGAAAAGTCCCTTTACAACAGTATAATGGATCTAATCTGGCACTCCCCCAGACACATTACGTAAAATAAGGTGGAGGTCTGTCAGAGTTTTCAGTGGTAAATAAGGTGCTGTGAAAACCAACTTCCAGTTTAAGGAAGAGCCGTGTTGCCTGGCTACAGCATCTTGGCCTTTTTCTAAAAAGTTTGAAATGACTCTGTGTTTTGCAGGAGCTAATCTTGGTTATAAATGCTTTCTTCAAGAGAAGATAACCTGTGCAACAATTCCTTTCATCCTACTTAGTGGTAATTTGAACATTTAAATTAATCTGGGTCAGTTCTATTTGCTGCTGTTTTCCTTCTCCCAGAGTTAGAAAGTGAAAAGCAGTAGGTGATTGCAACATACTGCAGAGGGTTTTTTGGTTGTTAAAATAGGAAAATTCTGCTCATGCATGTGTTCTACAGTTCATTATTTTTGTTGAAAAAAACCATGGACTTGAGGAACAGTAAGCCAATGGAAAAAAAACTAGTTGTCTGCCTTATTTTGAAAAAGCTTTTATTAAATGTAGCAACTGTTTCCCCTGCCTTATTTTATGCTTCATGATACCTGCATGAGAGTGAATATTGATATTCACTCTTCATGATATCATGAATATTTTAAGCACTAGTACTAACATGGGAATGTAGAATATGATTTTTAATCTTTATACTTTTTTTTTTGTTTTGGCTAGTTTTTAAGCCATTACTGAGCTTCACTGTACTACTTTCTTTCGCTTTTCTTTCTCATTCATATCCTGTAAGGGTTTTACTCTTTCTGTCGTGAATAAATAGCAAAGGAAAAAACACTTATTCCCAACATCTTAAGCATGTAAACTTCTTTGATTCTTCCTTGACTTGGAAGAGGCGGTGAGGAAAAGTAGACATTACTGTAGAGACAAATAAGAAAATTTTGTATTTATAATACTGCACTGTTTCTTGCAGCAGGATCAGAATTCCTCTGCAGCTAAATTGTGTCCCTAGATTTCCCCCAACTATTGCTTGCAGGGCAGTCTGTTTCCATTTACTTGCATAAAATAGTAGGATTTGCTAACTGAGCTCTACTTTTTTCTGTCAGAATACACTTTCTTTTTACACCACCAATTCCATCTAATCATTCTGTTTATTGCTTTCATCTTTCAGATATAGTTGGCTAGGGACAAAAACATTCATGGAGTGGTATAACTATGCATTCTAATTTAGGCAACGTGAGTCTTCTAACTTTAATCTAAAAACAGTTATTGTCTTACTCTTACATTTGAAAATAAAGCTAACTAGGTTGGCCTGCCCTGAAAAACAAACTGAGCTTTCTCTATAGCTGATAAATCTGTTTGCAACCCTCATATCTTTTTGTGTCTGTTTTTTATCTATAAATTTATTTACAGCTAATGTGTGCTTGTGTGTGCATATATATGAACATCATATCAATGCACATGCATGCCAACGTATACATATATAGGGAACTGTGAGTGACTTGGTCTTTGCAAAGTTGGTGTGTATGTGAAGCACCACGTATGTCAGTGGGATCCTGTGGGTGCAGAAGGCTCCCCTTAAGCTATAGCTACAAGCTTCAAGGTCCTGTTGAGAAAAGAGTGATCGAAGAAGAGGAGCGCTTGAAAAGGATAAATTCTATACAACAGCTGGATACCTACCCTCTTATTCAGAGTTACATGACTGGAATAATGCTATTAACATTATTAACATTAACTCTTATTTACAGTGAAATAGTCTCACTTGTTGGCTGCAAACATCAAACTCATTTCATTTTGTCTGTGCTCTTATTCTACTCCATTTGTTTTCTCCAAAGGTATAAACACTGTTACAAGGAACAGTGCTTGGTTGTTTTGTTGTGGTTTTTTTTTTTTTACCCCTATTATTTCTTGCTTGGTTAAGTCCCAAACAATTTTGGATTGCAAGTGTAAAAATGTTTATAGTTATCCTTTCAGATGTTCCCTAGCTGCATGATTGCATAGCAGTAGCTTTACATTAAGAATTGGTGTTTGAGTCTGGAGCATCCAGACAGTTCTAATATGATTTTAATCCATGTTTGATCCCGAAGAACAGAGACAGTAATCTGTGATCTCCACCAAGATGGGCAGAACTGACGACCTGTTGTGCTGGCCCTCAAAGCCCCTGTTGTGCTTTGTTCCATGACCAGCTTTTTTGACTATTCTCTGTAGCACGGCATTTTAGGAGGGATAAAGAAGGCAAAGGGCGTAGGTTCTTCCCTATTGCAACAAAGACTAATCAGCTTGCTATTCAGTGGATCATTCTCTCTTTATCACCTTCTCGGGTACTATTGATCTTCTTGTTCAATTTAACCATCAGTACAAGCAACATACTCTTAGTAAGCTCTGTGGACATGGTCCAAATCGTTGAGGTCAGGCTGGTTTCTGGCAGGCATTCATTCTGACTTCTGGAGCACCTCTTTGCAGGTTAAAAGAAGTCTTTAGTTTCTGCTTCCTCTTTTGGAAAGCAGAACCCTTTTATTTTCTGAAATAAAATAACTGGTTAACTTTAGTAGCAGCCTTTCCCTTCTTTTTGGAATGACTGTGGACATCACAGTGGTCATATTCTACCTTTCCAGAAGCAGCTTTGTATTGATAGCCACCACTGTAGTGATGTATTTTTAATGTTTTCTTTCATTGGCAATTTATATGAGTGAAGATGAAATCTGACTCTGTCTACGATGTGATACAGTGGGCTGTTCGGCCATCTTGGATGTTACAGGTATTTTTGCCTTTTGATGCAGTGTCATTATTGGAACAATCAGACCTTTTCCCTTTTACCTTCTTCACCCACCAAATCCCACACAACTCTGCCTTTTTGGAAAAAAACCCAACCCTAACAAATTTATACAGTGGTGCTCTTGAGTCTGCAGTCTGATTTTAAATGGGAGTCTCTGTCTTAGCCTAGCTGTAGTTTTAGATTGTACTTCTGATTTTGGGAAGTATGCAGATGTAAATGAAGCTATGTTCTTTGCTTTAAATCTCTTTTTGCTTTCCCCTCTCTAGGTTGACTACCCAGTGAAATACTTTGGAATGTCAGCTTTTCTAACTATATTTCTGATCTCCTCTATTGCTCTCTTCCTATTTTCTTACCAGCTTACATAGTGCCTCTAGCAAATACGATGGGATGCATTGGGTTAGAGTGAGTTTTGAAACTGGCAGAAGCTTATGTATGGTACAAGTGTTTAGGTGTGTGGGGAGCAGCGGACTGCTGCACTTGGACCCAGGCCGCCGCCTTCTCCAATCTGTGTTAAATCCCTTCTGCTGTCTGATAGCCAGGCCCACTGAGGAGGATGGGTGGGGGTGTGCATCTGTGAAGGTATAATTATGGATTTGTTGATATTGTTTATTTTCCCCTGATGACCGTGAGTAGAAATGCATTGTAGGCTGGTGATATTTGCACTATTAACCAGGAAAATCAAATCTAAGTACCATCCAACCTCTTCTGTCTCTGGTCTTCAAATGCAGACCAGATACCTTTCTGGAAGACCCTTATTATCCATTCACATGGTGTTGGCATCTGGGCAGAGGTGTTTTGTTTGAAGCAGTGTCGTTTGTGTTTATATAGTTGTTCTATAGTATTATCTGATACTCCCCTTTGGCTTAATGTAGTCAATAAAGACACCAAAATGCTGAATCATTTAATCGTGTGTACCTTTAGTCCTGTTACTCTTTCAATTGCTGGGGGTTTTTGAAGCATAGTAAAAGTCTCCCCCTCTTTGTCTTTCCTAAAATAAATCTGCTTCCAAACCCAGGCAATTACACAACAGTCTAGTGCAATTTTATTTAGTCTAACCCTATTAGAGAGCTTTCTACTTCAGATCTTTTTTTTTTCTGTTTGCCACTCACATTTGTAAAGATTTTGCTATTAACAGCACAATGCATGTGAAAAATAACCAAAACTTCCTTAAAACTTTAAAATACTAGTGCTCTGTAATGAATTTCAAGCAGACGGGAGTTAGCATGGTTGCTGGACTGCGGATCAGAGGCCAGTGTGTTCCTGGGGCTGCGCAGGAGGAGTTGCTGCAGGTGGGTGCCATGAAGGTCTCTGCCCCTCCTGTGAGAGGTGAAAATGCAGAGATGGCAGTGTCTGGCTCGCCAGATCAGCTTGTCTCTGTTTTGAACCAGTTCTGCTCATGTCTGTGAAAACTGTTAGTACAGCTGAACAAAAATAGAGCAATAGTAGGGGAAACTTTTGTTCCTTAATGCATCTTCCTTGGGCTTGTTAACTTGGTGGACAGTTAAGAGCCTAATACCTATTAAGCTTGTCTCTTTCATGAAAATCAAGGGAAGACCTAGAGTGGGCTTCTGGCAATTTTCTTTCTGCCTTCCTGACCCCACTACATTTCGATCACAGAATTAGTCTTTGTGACATCGCATCTTGTTGGGAGAAATGGGGTGATGCACTGGGGTGCTGTGGCAGACTGAGGGCATGGTAGGGAAGCACCACTGGACTGGTCGTACTCTCCCTGAAAATAGTCTGGAAGAAGAAAAGAACTACGGGGTTTTGGATGCTTGCCTGAGACTCCAGTTTGGCTTTTGGAGAGGAAAATCTGTAGACACGAACTGAGTGAATCTTGTTCAGGATAGATAAGAGAAGCATGGAGCCTCACAATAACAGTCTTAAACAATCTTCATGGAGAAGACAACACATTTTTAAAGAAACAGCACAGCTTTTTCAAAGCAGCTTGCAGAGTTTGCACATCTACCTCAAAACACTGTGGCCAGGTATCTGTAAGTAAAAAGTCCAAGTTCAGATCAGTGGGCGTAACTTTGTTTTTTTTCTCCCTGCTTGTGTAAACTGGGTTCTCCCTTAAACCACTGCTAACACAGATCTTTTGAGAGTTGACTCAAGAAACTGCTCTGACTGAAACATAAAGATTACATATTGGAGGGATGGTGAGTTGTCAAAAATATCCAAAGATATTTGCAATGTAGATTCCAAAACAAGGGTTGTTTGGGTGTGGTTATTTTTTTTCAGAAGTCTTTCAAAATAGTGTCTTTTTTTATCTATTTCTCTTTCTCACAAAGAACTGCTTTTTCTTGTCTCTCTCAAAATGCCATTAAGGGCCATTTCAGGTCTGATGGTCCTAAATGTTGAGGCACAATGTGATCTTCACAGGAAGGGCCCCTTGTGTAGCCTCTTCAGGAGAGATGAGGATGAAGATGTGTTCTGAAATGTGATACCACATGCCACAGTTGCTCTAGTTCTTATGGAGGCAAATGTTAAGAACTTTTCCCCAAAAAAGCCCACTTGTACTGGGAAAATGTGTGATGGGTACATCGTGGATATAAGGAATACAGACGTGTGTTCTCATGTAAGTAAATGCGCCTAAAAGCAAATGTAAATCAGACTGAAGTATTTGCAATCAAGTAGACTGTATTCAAGCCAAGGAAAAGGGAGAGGATGATAGGGAAAACATGACACAATGGGAAAGGCCTGTAGTTTTCCTGCTTTTCTTTCCTTTTTTTTTTTAATGTTTTTAAATGTATCAGGTTATCAATAACAAAGCAAGCTTTTAGGGCAGTAATTAACAAAAACTGCTGGGTTGGATTTAAACCTGTCTGGGCAATACTGGAAGATCCCTTTCCTCATGTTGGATAAAAGGTCAGGGATGCTGGATAGGAAGCTTAGAAACAAACTGCTCTTTTTTATGACTTGCACTGAAAATATTTATAGTGATGGAAGGAAATGTTTGTTGAACTACTTTGTCAACCTTGCCTGTGAAAGTCATGCCATTAGGTTAGTTGTTGTACAAGGACAGTAAATTAGGAGTGGGTTTTTATTTGGCTATATACAGTCATGTTTGAAGTGATTAAAGCCTTAATGCCCAGTTTGTCAGTACAGCCAAGCAGATTCTGACAGAGAGGCCATGTGCTATTACTGTGTCACCAGTGCACCCTGCTACATCCTATTGCTTTGTAAAACACAGCTCAGCATCTACTAGGTCACAGTGAGAAGGTGCTTTTTTTTTAATTACTGCTTTTTCTCCTAGAACTTTAAAAATTACGATATTCAATTGATAAAATAGTATGTGCTTTTAGGTTTGAGAAGATGAAAAAAGATCAGGAGGCTTCTTAACTAAAAAAAAGTGTAGTGAAAGAACATGAGCCTCTTACGGATGTAATTATTTGCGAGAACATAGTAAGGATATTAGCTAAACAACTCGGGGAAAAAGCTGTTCTATAAAACTTCAAATATGTAAACACTGAGAAAAATGCAGTCCTATTAATTTAATTGTTTTCATTAAGGTAAATAAATTATTTTAGTTCAATAGAGCACTATGTAGGAAGCTGTTGTAATTGAAGTTATAACTTATTTTATAATCTGAGTTCAGACTTCACCTGTATATACATTTCTATCATGCAGTTTTTTTATTGGAAAATCCCAGGTGTTGGTGTTAATATTAGATTATCCAGAATGAAAGTGATGCCAAAGCTCTTCTGTTAGAAGGCATTTTTTACCCAGTGGGAGTGTAGTTCTTCTTCAGTTAGAGGAGACAAGGACTCCTAAGAACTTTTCTGAAAAATCAGAGCAAGAATCCGTTCCCATAGAGATGATAATGAGCACCTATAAAGCTAGCTTGTCCACAGGTGATCTCAAGGTTTTGAAGTACACCATATCTGCCCACACCCTGAAATTTCTATGAGAGTCATGGTAATAGTTTGGGCAAGCTAGGCAGTCCTTTTTAGCTGCTGGACCAAACCTTCTGAGGGATCTGGTACTGACTTTAAGCACGGTTTGAAGGACCACAGTAATTTGGCAATTGTTAACTCATTTTGAGATTAAATGAGGACAAAAATCTTTGATGGTCAAAGAATTAAGTGTTAGTTTACTCCTTTCTTGCTGATGTTTGGCTCTAAAAGTTCTTACTACTAAGTCATTTACAAATCTCAGGGTTTGTGGCTGAAGATGCTAGGAGCAAGGAATTAACTCTGAGTCTAAAAGAATGCAAACCCCACTATTCTTGGTGCATAAAAAAACAAAACACTGGGGGAATAGTTCTCACAACAAATACTGTATATGGAGCTCCATAAATAGTGATATTGAACTGAGTGTGGGTAGAAAAACCAGTTGCAATTTCAGAGGAAACTCCCTTTACCAAAAAGGGTCATTCTGTAATCAGAAGTGCCTTTTTATTTCTGCATAAATACTGTTATTTGTATGAAAGCAGAGTAACTTTAGTTGAGAAGCTGAAAATTCCTTCCCTTCTGTAGAATGTTGTATCAGAGTATTACTGCAGAAGAGCCACAGAGGATGTGTCTTTTGTTTTTGAGGTGACTGTCATCCTTTCAAGAGTAGTTTAAAAGACTTAGGAAGAAACCCCAAAAACCAAATTCAAACCAAACAAAAAAATCACAGACAGAACAACCTTCTGATTGTTTTTGTAGACAGTGCTTTGCTTTCATTGTTGGCATTTCAAACATAAGTAGCACATCTTATTTATCTTGAGATTGTGGTGGAAACTGGGAATGCTTTTCTTTCAGGAAGAAAGTAGGTGTTCTCCACCCACCTTTAGCCCTCCACAGCCCAAAAAAGATTTCAAGCCAATCCAGGCAAAACACTTCTGGTTTGGATGCGGTAGTGGAAAAGTGGAGAGATCTAATTGCAGGAGCTCCAAGACCTGTAGCTTTAAACCCATTGCAGTTATGTAAAAGTTGCACTAAGACTGTAGGAGTTGGCAGTGCCATGTGCACCTGCACAGATATTGCTCCTACACTTAAATTCAACAGAGGCTGGTCTGATGTAGGTCTTAGGGCTGTTCAGCTTTGCGTCGCATTGGACGGTGCTGCCGTTGATGTGAATTTAGGACTGAAATTCTCCCTGCAGAACTTTGCCTGACAAATGATTGTCAGATGGCCTTTGGATTCAGGTAGAAATGATCAAGGTTTCTGAAAACATACAGAGGTTTCCAAAGCTTTCTAAAATGCTTCTCTGGGGAGAAACTACTGTGTTAAAAGCTCGCAAGTGTATGGGTTGTTTATGAGTAAAAGGACCCTAAATCCATTAACCTCTCTGAAATACCTTTGTTCACTCCCCTGTGCAAATTCTCTTGTTGCCATCTGAGTGCAAATGGATGTTTGTCTGCCACCTGTGTGAGTGCTTGAGCTTCTCTCATTGAATCAGGCAGGTGCCCAGTGGCTGGTGTCTTCCCAATGCAGGTGGCAAAATCTGTGCTATTTTACAGCTGTCCTCATAACAGCTGGAACTTTATTAGTGTTCTATAGTGTCTTGTGGCCTTTAGGAGGACATGGGTTGCTGAGGACTTTCTTGGAAGAAGGTGGGAAAACCATTACTTTTTGCTTTTCCTCTGCCTGAGAAGTCAAAGTAGATCAAATAACTCCATTATGCAAATGAGTAATGGATACATTATTCATCTCTGTCACTCCCAGTTCATGCATTTTGTATATTACCTATTTCCTTCCATTTAATAAGGAAGCTAAAGCCCCCTTGATCCTGCACTAAGTAGCTATTTTTTTTTAAATTTTATTTTAACAATGTTCTTGCTGATGCTGGCTTACAAGAAGCCAGATCAGGGTCAGTGTCCAGTTTGAATAAACTAGGTCCAGCCTTTTCACTTTTAAAACTGGAAACTCTAGCAGCGGACATACCTTTTGAGAATTGTTTTACTGCTACAGTTGGTAACTGAGTTTAGTTTTACATAATGGTGTGTCTGAATGGGTTGAGAAAAACAACGGGTTTGAGAGCTAGGTGTTTGAAGAAAGAGCCCAACTGAAATATTGTGTAGTAGGGACCATATCTTGCTGCTTGTTTCAGGTCTCACAGTCACCCTGGCAGGAGGAAGTAGAATACTTTAAGATTATTAAAGATTAATACTGACAGGTTAATAAAGGGTTACTTTTTCTTCTGGCTTACACAGGGTTTACTTGAATGTGATTGTATAGACTCCAAGGAACTGCTTCTGAGTAAGGCTGTCAAATCATCACTGAGCCTTGTGTTTATGAGCAATTTCAACCTGAAGCATTGCTCTAGGAACTATCACCTTGTAAGGTGTTCAGCTCCCCCAAAAGTCCATAAACATGACTCAGATTTTTTGTTTTTACTTATTCCTTCCCTGCCTTTCTGTTTAATATCTGTGGTTACTACCTAACTTCTGTATTTAGTTTTTAGCAGGTGTTTTTACTTTAACTTCTACCCATACAAACTCTACTTTAATTAACAAAATTAATATGTGCACTTGCTTCTTTATGAGAGGCAAAATCAGGTTCATGTTTGTCCAACCATATTAGTTTCAAATGTATAAATGAATTTCATTCTTGTTTCTGAATTTAACCATTGGTATAAGACACACTAAGTCACTTGGTCTTTAAGGTACTTGAAGAGCACCCTTCTCTGAAGATGTATGTGTGTGTTACTGCTAAAATGAAGGGAAAAAATTTCCTGGGTGGGAAAGTGCTGTCTTTCTTCCTGTTCAGGTCTATAGGAGGACCCAACTTACAAACAGTTTGAATAATTCAGTATTGTGTCTAACACTGAGTGTTAAATGGAAGTATGTATGTAAAAAATTTGCAGTTCAGTGTTTTAACATTTCAGGTTTAAATGTTTTGACCTTGCTTTTCCCAGGTATTTGTATGCACTTTGTCTACAATATTTGTCCATTAAGCAATGCCAATAATGAAAGCTAAGTAAACTACTATGCCTGTGTAGTCTGTGAAAAGACTTCCAGGTCTTATCCTGTGTGGTTGACTGGACCAAAATGGACATTTTATTTATGAACCATTACTATAATTAAATTTCAATTTTTTTGGTTGTATATTCCCATTGGAAAATAGGAGTAGGTCAAAAATCATGACTGGAAGAATACAAGCTGGTTTTGCAGGCAGAGCTCAGGTCTTGGAGACTTTGAAAGTTCAATTCTCTTGTGACTGATAGGTGCTGAGCACTCTAAAGTTCAGGAGTGTTTTTTTTTCCTAAGAACGTAGTGCAAAATTGAGGAATTTTATTTCTCAGGAATGACAATACCTATGTTGTCTTTAGTGCCTATAGGGTTATTAGAGCTTAATGACCTTTTTGGAAAAAAAACCAAACCCACGATGTGAGAAAGAAAGGTTTGAGAGCCTTGTTTCTGTCTAACAATACGAATGACAGTAAGGGAACTGGTAGTAAAGGAGTTAACAGTAAGGCTTGCTGTCAAAAGTCTTTGACCCACAAATGGAGACTCTGACTATGATTCTGTTCACATATTGGTTCAAGGTCCTAGATCAGGAAAACGTTAGGAACAGGATAGAAGGACTTAAACCTCAATGGTACTGAAATGCCCCCTTAATTTTCAGCACAAGCTTAAGCGACGTGCATTCCTGATATAGAGTTTGGCTTTGAAGTGACTGAAGAAATGAGATCAGTGTGTTGTAAAACTTGTCTTCAACCAGAAAAGTGTACAAGACCACTCTCTTCGGATACGTGGGTGTCATGGTTTAACACTAGCCAGCAACTAAGCACAGCAGGTCTCTTGCTCCCTGCCCCCTTTGGGATGGGGGAGAGAATCAGAAGCGTTTAAGTGAGAAAACTCGTGGGTTGAGGTAAAGCAAAAGCTGCACACATAAGAAGAGCAAGACAAGGAATTAATTCAACACTCTCCATTGGCAGGCAGGTGTTCAGCCATCCCCAGGAAAGCAGGGCTGCATCACATGTAACAGTTACTTGGGAAGACAAATGTCATAACTCAGTATATCCCCCCTTCCTTCTTCCCCATTCTTCATATGCTGAGCATGACCTCATGTGGTATGGAACATTCCTTTGGACAGTTGGGTTCAGCTGTCCCTGCTGTGTCCCCTCCCAGCTTCTTGTGCACCCTCAGCCTACTTGCTGGTGGGGTGGGGTGAGGAGCAGAAAAGGCCTTGACTCTGTGTCAGCACTGCTCAACAGTAATGAAAACATCCCTGTGTTATCAGCACTGTTTCCAACACAAATCCAAAACAGAGCCCCATACTAGCTACTTTAAGGAAAATTAACTCTACCCCAGCCAAAACCAGCACTGTGGGCTACCTATCTTTGTAGTGAATTCTTTTACATGCCTCCAGAAGGAGACTTGTAACACTGAAAAAAGATTGTTTGATAGGTCCATCTTGTGTCACACTCTTCTGGCAAAGGTATTTTCACACTTAAGTAAGGATAAAAGTGACAAAAGTTGTTCTGTAAGACAACTTTTATCTATGTAGCATGGGTAGCAGCAGTAGCAAAGAAAAATAGGTAACAGATCAAATATTGGGACAGATTACATCAATTTACAGATCTCTATGTTGCCTGGTTAAGTACAGGTAGCTGATTTGGTTCCTCTTCACACTGAACACATTTCTCAAGTGTTGCATAAATACTTATGGGATACCATATCTTACAAGTAATGTCAAGTAAGTGTGAACTATATGAAGAGCAAAAAATTTGAGGAAAATGCCATGATGGGTGGCATAATCTTGCCTGTGGTAATCAAAAGTATGTGCCAGCATTTGATTGAGTAATTCGCACTATAAACCTCTGATCTGACAGACAGAAAGCAAGCCATATTTATTCGAAGACTGGTAAAGGCATACAAAGAATGTTAAGACTGCTTACGTGTCAGCGTGGTGAGACTCCTCAGGCAAAGAAAATGGTGCGTGTTTGGGGTTCGCTTGGTGGTAGAAAGGGACAACAACAGAGGTTTAGAGAAATCAATCAGATGGGTTGAGCCCTGTGGATGTCATTTCTACTGAGAATCTCTTTGGTCTCAGTTCTCTTGCAAAGATGATAATTTCCCTACTGAGTAAAATTCACATTTTTTTAACTTGTCAATGTTGTCACAGCAGTGGAACTGATTATTAGTTTTAATAGACCAGAAAGAAATACTGGAGTTTTCTTGTTGATGTGGACTGCTGTATAGGTTCCAACCAGTGCTTAGTAAAAATAGGGAAATCTTTTTGTTGTTAGAGGCATAATGAATATAAATTTAATGAAATACAGGACCATTCCTGTTGCATTCTTTGAGGAGGATGCTTATTTCTGTTCTGTACTTCAGTTACACCTCAATTCACAGGCAGCTCTACCGGGTAGTGAGGTGATCTTAGAGGGGAAAAAAAAGTGGTATTTAAGAGTCACAGAATCCTAATCTCTGTCACTCACTCTAAAGTATATTTTAAACCATCCATTTTTATTTAATCAGAAATTATTCGGACCTATTTTCCAGCATTTTTTTTTTCTGTCCTTCTGCTTTCAGTCTCCATCTTGGCAGTCTTCGGGTTTCTTACAATACAGAAACATTTGGGTCTGGACAGTTCTTTTTGCAAGGTCTGGTATTAGCTGATTCCAAGACATTCCTTGCTTAAAAAGGAAAGAAGAATGTTTACTGTGTGGTTAACACAGATAAGAGCTATCACCCTCTGAATCCATAGCTTTTTCTGATTAAGATCAGTTGGCTTGCCATTGGATGAAGATGCATTTTTCATTAAGGCTTATAAGGGCAAGAAAAATACAGTTTTATGCATGTCTTTTTGACAACTAAAATTTTTCCCTTTTTTTTTAATGAATAGTGATGCTGAATAATTCTTTATATCTTTGGAGAAATGATTCTTGCTGTCACCCAAGTCCCAACTAGCCCTACCTACTGTGAACATTAAAAGCAGAGTCATGTTTTTAACTCAAGAGCTGAGGGATTCTGTCTTCCATTTTCTGCAGAAGGAACAGACATATTCCATCAGTTTGCTGTTACTTTATTTCAGTTCATTTTTCTCTTGCTTTCAGGAAGGTCTTCATGGTTGTGTTCACTGTATTATCATTGTAATAGACTGCAGCTGCTCTTTCACAGTTTTCTACCTTTGCAGAATGCTAAGATGGTGTATTTCAAGGTGAAGCAAACAAAAATCAAAGGCACCAGCTGAATTACTAACTGATAGAGTTAAAAATCATGCAGTGATAGCAGGCATAGGGACTGAACAAGAAGCCTTTCAGTCTTATGTTATTACTCGGAGAGAGTACACCAGGCTTGCTTTGGTACATCTGTTATGAAACGATTCTGTGCAGTAATTTCCTGAGGGGAAAAAAAAATTAAAAGACCAAGCCCTTGTGTAGCACAGGTTAAATAAAGTTAACCTACAAATTCCTGTGTGAAATTGGTAGAGCACAAGGCGATGACTTGGTGAGGAAGATCCTCTCTTGTTTTTACATTTCAAATGGTAAATAATCTGTTTGGTGGCATGATAGATTTTCCAGTGAAAATAAGTCTCTTATTCCATATCAGCATTTGTCTAACTTCAATTTGTTTTCATCATAAATGTCAAACACAGATTCAGAGATAACATGTAAATATCAGCCTTGTCACACCATGTAGCTAATGATCTCCTGTATTGTTATCTTCTACTATAGATACTTGGTTGATAATCAAATAAAATTTGCCTTCTTTGTGAAAATGTGTTTCAATCTGAACAACTCAGTCTTTTTTTTTTTTATCATGAAGAAGTCTTGCTGTAAAGCCCATTTTCTGGTGTTCAGCTCGTTTTTATGGATCTTTTTCTGAATTTGCTCCAGTGTGCCACTGATTCTTCACAAAACGTATACACCAAGAATGGGCACACATCCCAGAATGTGCTTCACTATTGCTGAATTCAGAGATGATATAATCCCCCTGCTTTGCTATTTGATATTTTTCCTGGTATTATATTCAAAGATTGTGTTATCTTTTAGTCTTGCAGGCGACAAGAATATTTACCTTTTGTTCTTTTAATGTGTTTGGACTTACGAATTGATCAAAACTTTTGAGGGGGAAAAAAAAAAATTGGTTGGTGTCTTTGCCCAGACTGTGAACTGAATGTAGCTGTTAGTGAAATGGGAAATGATTTTTGTAAATTCTGAATGCATTGATATTTTTATTCAGGTTTTTTGCTGCTATTGAGAACTTGAAATGTGAAATACATGTAAGTCGTGTGCTTGTATGTATGTACCTGATGTGGAAAGAATTGGAAATTTGAAATGAACTGCACTTGCAGATCTGTGATGCTTCATCATTTACCTAGGATGCTTCCCCAAATAGGTTACTTACTTGAACCAACCATAATTCCTTTTGTCGTTGGCCTATTGCTGGTATGTCTGTTATATCTTGCAGCACTTAAAACATGCCACTGAAAATAGCAGATGACATAATACCAAATGGTTTTAATTATCACTTCTCGGAGGCAGTATTCAACAATATATTATGCCTAGGTATCGGTTTTCCTTAAAACTTTCCTAATAGTTTATTTCAGTTTGAACTGGATGTTGTGATCTTTGCGTTAGTTTTATGCAGAGTTACTGTGCCAGCGCTTAATGTCAGCTGTATTGAAGTGAGTCTTGGATAAAGTATCTGAAATCAATGGAGTTGCCCTGATGTACTGAAATCTGAAACTTTTTAAAATAGCTTTGTCAACTAGGGATGGGAGGAACCACTGTCTTCTTACAATTCCAGCAAAACAATTTCATTTGTCTCTACAGCATGTTTGCAATCACTCATTCAGCTTCAGCAAGGTTTCTATAAAGGTATTTGGTCTTGGTTGGATTTCTTCCAGTGATTTATACTGTAACACATGAGATGACAGGCTGTTCCAAAAGTTTGTGACTTTAATTGGTGAAAATAATAAACTTATTTCCGTTCTGAGGTTATGTAACGTAAGTTTCTAATAATTGAAATGAGTCAGGCCATTTCATTGGATAAAGAGGCAACCAGTAAGAGAATTCTGTCTGCCAGGGAAGTATTTATGAAACTAATTGATTCTTGTTTTATTTTTTAATAAATTAAACTATCATTATGCATATTTTCTAACCTTTGACTCATTCCTATAGCTGTTTTTGACTTCTTCCTTTTATTTTCCTGTATCTTTTCTGAAATTTGGATGCTGAGACAGGCACTACCTTTTAATTATGCCTCATGAATACTGTAGTATATTAACGTTGTGTCTTCAATCTTGCAGTATTTCCCTCCTGATACATGCAGGATCAACTCTGCTGTCTTAGCAGTAGAGAGTAGTTGGTGGTGGATTTTGATGACTAATTTCTAACCCTTCAGAAGTCCTTGAGGTTTTCCTTTCTCAAATTGAGTTTAGTGGTTTTCAGATTCCTAGATACTTTCTGAAGATCTGAACTTCAGTCACGTTCTGCGTAACTGCTTTCCTTAATGGTGTTCTTCATTTACCTTAGCTCCTTGCTCCTTTAGGTATAATATTTTAGGTAGAGCTATGTTAAATTGCGTGCTCTGTGAACCTCCTAAACTGACACTGAAATTCCTATCTTTTCCTATGTAATCTTAGCACTTGTTCTTGATTGTGCCTTCCTTTTAAGCAGTGGTTTTCCTTTCCTAGGACATTGGGAGGAGATTCCCATATGTTAAAAAGGGAGGAAATGTCTCTGCTCTCCTCTCAGTGCGAATCCTTTATTACATTAACTACTTATGCATTTGATATTAGGTGAAGGTGACAAATTATTCATTCAAATTAGATATCTTTGACATATTATCTGGGTTACATGCCCAAGCCTATTCTTAGTTTTAAGTGTGAGAAAACTCAAGCAACCCTACTCAGACTGTTGGCCCTCTTGCTGCTAAGAGTTAATGCTTTTTGTTATCTAGAACTGCAGCATTTTGCATCATCATTTTGGCTAAAATTTTGTTTTGCTTGTATACAAGAGAAATTTTTGCAGATGTTTCTGTAGCAGAAGGACAACGTAACCTATTGGACATACACACTTTCCTTTGTAACGTCAGCAGTGGCTTGACAACACAAGCAACTAGGGTACAGATGAAGCTTCAGGTTGTAGTAGCTACATAATCTGTCTAGACATCCCTGTCTGGCTAGGACACTTCTGAAAACAGAATGTCCTGGCATCCTAATGGAAATAGTCAGGATGTTTTTGTCCTGATGTTTTCTCAGGGCATGAGATTTTCTTTCTACAAACTACCCGACCCCCTCAGCTGCAGCTGAAGGAATTAAGCTGGTTTTGAGCCTCTGCTGTGAAATGTGATCACTGTGTGGGGTTATGGAACCTGACACAGAGCAGGTCCCTGTCACATGCATTAAGTGGCCATACAGAATATAGGGGAAGAAAAAAAAAATTACAAAAATCCCAAACAGAAGAAAAAGTGTATGTGTTTACAAACAGAAGAAATGACTTTGTATTTCTATTGCAAATTCTTGAGGTTATTAATTGAAAGCTTGAATTGCCTGTAAATATTAGCTATTACTGTTCATTATAAATTTTTCTTGATAAAACTGATTATCACATTCTGTGGCTTTTAAAAATTGGCAACACTTTTTTAATACCTGCGAATTAGTAAGGTCCAGCCAAATGAATGACCAATTAAAAAGATGCAGTGTCATGGCAAGGCTGAGCTGTCTTGTTCTCTGCTTTGGAGCCTGGATCCCAACCCTTTGCTTCTGTGCTGGATATACCTGGAGGCACTGCTGTGCAGCACCTATGATTTTCTGCAGTCAGCGTTTTGGAGTGTGGAGATCACAGTAAGTGGTTAAAACCCCCTACAGGTTGAGCCATTCAGCACTGGGAACAATTCACAGGGTGGTTAGGACTAAGTCTTTTTCAGTGACTTTTCTAGGTGTCTTGGCCCATTACGCTCCAAATAGAGTAGCTGGATCTCCGATACCCAGAAGATACTGATCTACTGCTGCTCTGAGATACTGTTGTCATCCAAATGGAAAGGAAGATGCTTCCCGCTCTTCTCTGTGATACAGTTAAATATTGCCAAAGGGCTGACTTGGTGGGTCAAAATAAATCCTGTAATAAACGTAAAGTGAAGACTTTACAAAAAATAGTGAATCCTTTTCAGTCTGTGCAGTTAGGACAGTTCTTTGTGTTGATGTGACTGTTGGCCTGGGAAAAGCAGATCTTCCTCTGTTTGTGCAGAAAAAGTAAATCTACTGTCTTCAAAAGTATTTTTAGCTTTCTCAATCACACTCTGAGAGCTTACTCTGTATATAGTGTAATATTTTGCTTCAAGTTAGTGGCCGTTGCCCATGCAGAGCAAGCATCAGCATTTGTTGGGAGCTGGATGTGTTTCCTATGACTGTATTTCAGTTATATCTGGAAACTTGCTCGCTGATATTTTTAGACTGTTCTTGTCTTAGCACATTTCTAATTTTTGCTCTTTTTTTTTCTTGCTTGTGTCTGAACAGTTTTGTTATTTCCTGCTGGCTAATGGCTTCTAGTAGGAATGACTGCTGCTGTGGTAATGGATTTTGATAGACACATTTCAAAGCTTCAGGAAAGCAAAATATGATCTACTCTAAGCTGGCACTAACATAAGAGAAGAAAGATAATTCTGTAGAACAAATGAAAGCCCTTTAGTCTTGTGAAGTTTTGTTTCTGCTCTTCTGGAGAAGCCTTCTTAGAATTGATACTCTGTTATCTTGAAAACAACAAAACCACTAACTACTTACTAAGATTCTTGTCCGAGATTTCTCCGTGAGAGCCAATGCACACAAAATCCTACCAGGCTGATCAGACTTAAATGCTGACTTGACTGCAGTAAAATGTCTCAGCTCCCTGCTCCTTCTTAGTTCAGAATGTTTTGCAGGGAAAAAGTAGTTTTCTTCTGCCTCAAGCTGTGTTATTGTCCCTCCCTGCTCACCTTCTCCGTAGCTGTCATTTTATAAACGTCAATCATGTCTCTAGTGAAACATGTCTTTTCCAGGCTGGAAGAGTCCCACGCTGTTTTCTCACACTCCTTAATTTAGTCTTTGCTTGATCAGTGTTGCTTTTGGCGCAAGGGAGCCGTCATTGAAGGTCCCATGAGAAGCACAGGTCAGAGGCACTCTCAGCTTTCTTCAGGAGTGGTGCCTGGAAGCAGCAGGGCCGCAGGAGCCAAAGCGCTTCCATTCCTTTCCTCTTTGGACTTGAATGTACTGTTGTGCATTGCAGAACACACCTAAGAACTCCTGCCTCACAGCAGGAGCCTGTGCTGACTACTTGGCTCCCAGGAGGTCTTTGCTCTATGTTTATGAAGGCCAGGTACTGTAGAGGTTTGGCAGCAGTTTCCTTTGGTGACTGTGGAATTATTCAGGGTCTATACATGAATATATTGTATTCTATTGTAAGAATATAAACTACAGTGTAGAGGGGCAATGCCTGTCCGTATAGAATCATAGGATGGTTTGGGTTGGAAGGGACCTTAAAGACCATCTAGTTCCAACCCCCCTGCCATGGGCAGGGACACCTTCCACTAGACCAGGTTGCTCAAAGCCTCATCCAGCCTGGCCTTGAACACTTCCAGGGATGGGGCATCCACAGCTTCTCTGGGCAACCTGTTCCAGTGCCTCACCACCCTCTCTGTTTTTCCTTTAAATTAAAGTAGCTGTCCCATGGCTCACTTTAATCTTGAAAATATAATCTGAGCTGTTAAGTATTTCTAATTTTAGGGCAGGTGTTACCATCCTTACCCATGTAGCAGACCATAGGGGTATGTGAGAACTAAGATTAAAAGGGTTGTAGCCTCCTGCCATTGCTTCTTCAAAAGCAGTGCTTGGAGTGGTAGGTAGCATCAGGTGGTGTGGTGGTAGCTGGCACTGAAGTCCACTTTTACCCTTACACCCTAGTCCGCCACAGCACCATGCAGCACTGAGTTTATTGAATTGAATGGTTTGTAGTATATCATTGAATGGTTTGGATTGGAGGGGACCTTAAAGATCCCTTCCAACCTCCCTGCCCTTTTTTGTCTTTAACTTTAAAAAGTGCTTACTATAGAAAGCCCAGTACTTTAGTGCTGGTTTTAATATGTTTTTCAGATAATGATCTTTCTAGTTTAAAAAGAAGTCAGTGAAAATACTACTTGAACACATCTGGTATGGTAAACACCGGAAGAACCCACCGGATAATGTTTGAAAAGCAGAATGTGCAATCTGTCAGCAAACATCATTCGCCAATTCAATCAACTACTAAAAAAGTAAACAGTAATTGGAAAAAAAATCAGAATGAAAAATCTGAAGTTGTTCTCATTATGAATGTCTGGTTATTTTTATTTCTTATTTAGGCGTTGAATTGAGTTTTGTGTTGATGAAGCGCATATCTATTAGTTTATTGGGCACATCACTCTAAGTGAGATGGTGTATAAGAGTAAAAGGAAGAGACTTGGATTCCTTAAATATATCTGTTCTTGTTTATATCAGTGAAAACAGAATGATTTTTCATTAAATGGATAGTGTTGAAAATCGGCTTGGGAATGTGGCTAATCTTGGTTGAGGACTGTCTTTTAAAAGAGTGGTTGTGAAAAGGCATGGCTTTCTCTGTGTGTATATGTGCACGTAACATACCGATTGAAGATTTGTATTTTATTTTGGAGAAGTGGTTGCTCAAAGAGGGGTTAACAGAAAAGGACATTTATTCCTTTCCCCAAATAATGAAGTAGAAAAATGCAAAACAGGAAAAGACAATATGTAGGAGAATCAGAGTGGAGCTTTCTGTTTAAAATGGGTGAATATCTCCTAAATTCAGAGTTTATTTTAGAGAGCTCTGTACTGTATGGACTAGATGTCTCTTAGGGCTTTTGTGTCCAGGTGTGTCAGAGGTGCAGCCAGGATGCACTCCTTGTTGGCATGGTGGAGGAACATGTGTTTGGGAGAGCCCGAAGTGTCTTTTCCATCACCAGTGCCATCAGAGAAGGCTGTGCCTTTCGTAGGCTCTCTGGTACAGATCAGCTCTGCTTACTGTGTGCTCCCAGCAGTGGTTACTTTTAAGCAGGGTCTACTGTCTGTCTCCCAGGATTTTATACAATTATAGGACATACTGGAAGTCTGTGGTGATAAAACCTCTGCAATTTTGCTTCTTGTTGTAGGGTGGTTATTTCTGTATTACTGTCAGCTCCTTTCCTTGGGACGAGCTCTGTATTAGCTACTTTTCCTAAGTCTGTGCTTACGGGCTCTAGCATATCTAATTGCCTGCCATGTTCATGAGAGAAATGCAGTTGTAAGGAGTTTATGAAAATGTTGTATGTTTCTGTTTCAGGAGTATTCTTTCAACATTTACATAAGAATCTTGTTAAAAGGCTGGAGATAAATATACACTGGAGCATGCACATGACTTCTTTGAATATGAGTAATTTCACTGATTAGTCTAAGTGTCTTCCATGTTGTCTCCCATCGCTCCCAAACAGGATGACAGACCCAGAAACAGTTCAGGCTCCTCACCGGCTACCATACTTGTGACAATGACTTGGCTTCTTCACAAGAGCCTGGGGTGGCAGAGCCCTGCAATCTCTGCTACCAACTGCAGTTACAACCACCAACTTTAATGGTTGGGTGTAGCCTCTGAGATACAGCGCTGTCCTGAAGAAGAGGGCTCTGGTTTTTCAGGCTTTTAGGAGAGCATCATCCCATATCAACCTTCCCTTCCAGCACTGGTTTGTTATTGTGTACATGGAAGTCAAGGTCTGTCTGTTTTTATTTTATTTTCATTCTGATGACTAGGTACCAGAGATACTTTCTCTTTCCATAGTAGTGACGTTTCGGGGAGGAAGAGACCAAGTGCATCAAGTGGGTGACAAAAAAAGAAAGGATTCTGTCATGCGCTGAGTAGTTCAGCACTGGAATTCCTTGACAGAGAGGACTGTGGAAGTAAACAGTTCATGTATGTTCAAAAAAATGTCTGGACACATGAAGCAAAATCAAATGCGGATTATCAAATCGAATGATACCAACTCTTACTCCCAAGCTCATAATAGGAAAACTAGCTGAGTTCTCTAGCTGTATGGGTCAGAATGTGGGAGTGGTTCCCAGCACCCTGTAGCTCCAGTTTTCTAGCTTAATGGAAAATGGGAAGGGTTAAAAACAGGAGTGGATTTCTCTTTTGCTTAGCTTTCTGAAATCTCCTCTTGCTCTCTGTCTATCACCATACATTACTGTGTCCTAAACCTATGCAATGTCTTTCCTCAAGAGATCCTCTTACAAGCATCATTTTGGGCACAACTGGTCAGTGATCTCCTAGAAGCTGAAGGATTATGAAGATCTCTGTTAAAACTGGAAATCTACACTACAGCTCCCAGAAAAATACACAAACTAAGAAATTACATTTTTTTCCTGCTAAGTCTGCTTTTATATGTGATTGTCTTTGTGGATGGCTAATAACTTCTTGAGTTGTGCTGCTGACACTTTGTGCTGTCCCTCGAGCAGGGAGTGGTTCCTAACAGCAGCCTGGGCTGCCAGCTCCGGGGCTGTGCCGCAGGTGGTACAAGAGTTCATGCAACCCGGGTTTTCCAGGGTGAGCAAGTGAGTAGATGAGTTTCTTGTTTTCCCTTTGCATTTTTGTTGAGTTGGCTGTCCTGAGCTACTAACCGCTGCCAACAAGGGGGCTTACTAACTCGTCTGCAACACTCATTACACACAGAGACACTCGTTCTGGAGCTGAGGAGTAGCTCTGCATGATACAGCTTTCCACAGCAAAGTGTGAGCTTACTCTTGTCTTCTAGCCTTTACAGTTTCAGAACCATTAAGCCATGAACACAATTCAGTATCAGAACTACCTCTCACGCCTGTGGCTCCTCAAGCAGCGCAGAGGTTCAGTTTAGCTATCCAGCAGCTTGATTTATATCTCCCCTTTTATCCAGTACACATCCCTGTATGTGGGATCATGCATTTGCTACATTTTGTAATGAACATATACTACGTCTGTGCAAAAAAGGCACGGACTTTGCTATTTTTATTCCTTAATGTTTCGTGTACACTTGAAGTACACAAGTCTGTAGCAGTTTCAGATTACTATGGTATGCAAATAATAAGTACCCTCATTCCAGATAGTTAATTAAATTGCTGTATTTGTGGTTTTGAATGTGTCCTCTTTGTTAGCTTTGTTAGTTCAGCCTGCTTATTCAACTCTGTCAGTACACTTTATTGGTGTTTAACTCATCTGCAGGTTTGTGCAATTAGCATAATCCTTTTCATTGTAAAGCAGTTTTGCCTGTTGGCAGATGTACTTCTGTATGTTATTTTAATGTATGGATTGTCAAGGTGTCTGAGACTTTGTTGACCTGTCATAACACAGCCAAAAATGCCACTGCTTGATATCCATATTCTCAGCTGGCAACATTCCCCAGTCACTTGAAGTGGTTTCTTTTGATGAAAGTGACCAAGGGAATCGTAAGACCTTCAGTGGTCCTTGCAGTAATGTGAAAGTGGTGACAAATCCGTTCTGTGCTATGGAGAGCTGCTCTGGGTTCTCCTGTGGTGTTGGGCTTGCATTGTGTTTGAAAGGAGACTCAAACATGGTTTCTCATAGTAGCACTACAAAATTCAGAACATCGTTGTAGACCACTGGTGGAACTAAGCAAGACTGTTAAAGTCAAGGTGTTAAATGTAAGTTGCCTTTTTAAAAAGAAATTAAAAATCTCTGTGTAGGTACTGAAACACTAGAGACTTCAAATTTTGGGTAGTGGTATCACTGGAAGTTTGCTACAACTTCTTTGTTGTTTCTATGAAATTTTTAAAGAGCTTCTAATTTTGTCACTTTTAAGAATCCTTTCGAGTGAGACTAAGTAGGAAAATCTTATTTTACTCCACTAACTTCAATTTCCTCTGGATCAGGCCCAAGTAGAGCCTCATATTTATCCCCCTTTGTTGCCACTGGAGCGTGATACTCGCAGGAAGGCTGAGTTTGGTCCCTGTTTACTTCCCCTGGACAAGTTTAGCCTTAATGATACTGGTTACTACAGTGTAAAAAAACAATGTGAGAAGGATTACGTGGCAGTTGGTTGCAAGGTGCTTTATGGTGCTGCTACTGAAAAAGATTATAGGGTACAATAATCCTTGGAAATTCTTACGTAACCTTGTAGTATTTATGCATTTGCCAAAATATTCATTTATTGTAAATTGTGAGCTGTGACCCATTGATATCTGCTTCTAATCTTGTCCTCCCCCCCATTTCAAAGATGACTTAAGGATCCAGTATTTAATACTTCTTAAAAAAAAGTTAAAGGAGAAATGTGGGGGTTTTTAAGCTATTCCTGGATAGTACAAGGATTTAATTTCTGTTTCTGGCTGCTCTTGAATTATTGGTTGCTAATATCAAATCCAAATTGAAATGAGGGGAAAGGGAAGTAAAAATGTTATAAAAATGATGTGATTTTAATGTCTGATATTGTGCCACTTGCCAGGAATAGAATAAAATACTTTCTGTGACTTGGTAATTGAGAATTGCTGTGTCTCGTTAGTGCAAGGAATGGTCTGCTGATGGTGGCCTGCGAGATGGCACTTCCTCTGCCTTGAACAATTTTCTGTGGGATGCTGTGGAAATTTGAATTCACGGAGTCTCACACTAGTGTAATTTTTATTCTTTGAGTTCTTCAAAAACATGAAAAGAATACAGTAAAGATTACAAAATCACTTAGTATTCTTCTGTCTCAAAATTACTGCAAGTTAGCAGTGATAACATTAATACATTAAATGTTACTGAAAGAAAACATTGGTGGGTTTTGTTTTCTTCCCCCATACTATCTTGTGCTAGTTTCAGCCAGGAAAGAGTTAACTCTCTTTATCGTGGCTGCTAGGAAGCTGTGTTCCTGGATTTATGCTGAGAGCAGCACTGATAAGGTCCTAGCTGGCACTGGGGAATGCCTGCACTGAATTCAAGGTCTTTCTCCACTTCTGGTCCTGCAGCTGCGTCCCCAGCTCTCACTGTCTTGCTACAGGCAGTGCAAGGGACACATAGTTCAGGCACCTGACCCAAACTGACCAAGGAAGTATTTCATTCCATAATACATCATGCTCGGGATAGAGGTGAGGTGGGGGTCTGGGAGCGATTACTCTCTCTGCCTTACTCTCTTGGTCATTTACTTCCTGGCACTTGCTGATGTTCTCCCTGATTCCTGGGTTAGCTGCTTTGCTAACTCCTGTGCTGACTTGTTCGTGAGGGAGTTGATGGGTTGTGCTGTCGCTGATAGTGTTTCCTCGGAATCTGCTGCGACAGTGCTCGGGCTCCAGCCCTTGTGCTACGATCGCTCTCGGGCTGTGTCTCGTAGGCTCTCTGGCTTTGACTCTCACTACTCAGCACCTGGTTGTGCATTGGTCTGGGTGGTGAGCAATTGTATTGTAATTGTATCATATGTTTTATTTTCTATTATTTTAATTACTTATTACCAGTAGTATTTGTATCTATTAATTTAAATTAAATTTAGATTTAGTTATTTAGATTACTATTTAGTAAATAGTTCTTACCTCAATTTTATGAGCTTCCTGGTTTCTTTTTCTTCTGATTCTTCTCCTACACTGGAGGAGGGAAGGGAGAATCTGTGAGAGCAGCTTTGTGGTATTTTGCTAGCTGAGTTAAACTATGACAAATCTAAAACTAATTATTACGTTAGGGCTATGGCATGTGCATACATGAAATGTTTCCGATTTTTTGGACTTGGATTAAACCAAAGCTGAGAAACATGTTCCTATTCAATAACACTAAGAGTTGTAATCAGCCAGGAACAGGTAACTTGATGAATTGTGCCGCCTTGTAGTTGTTTGAGGCAGAGGCTAGTCTGCAAAGTGAAATATTCATTTGGAAAGTCTAGGTCACATCAAATCAGATATCGTAGCCTTATCCATGACTCACCAATTTCAAGGCGACATAGAGAAGCTACAAACAACTGGTCTGATCATTTGCATAATTCAAAGAACAAAATGTCACTCGGTAATTCCTGCT
>NW_010259529.1:44587-46734 GCF_000690775.1 Eurypyga helias
TCATCTTTCTAGGAGGTAAGTAAAAGCTGTCAAGTCTGATAAATTGTAGCTGAACCCAGGTATGTCTTTTGAGAGAAACCTTCAATCTGAAATTAAAGACTAATCAATGAGAAGTTCCTTGGTTCCTTTGGTAATCTGTCCCACTCTGTTACTCATGGCTGTGACTAACTGCTGTTGGACTGAACGGAGGTGTGATTTGAGTGGATTGAATGTATGCTAATGCTAGCCTTTCTCCATTTCTGCCTTTCTCCTCATGTACTTTTTTTTTTCAAACTGTAATTCTCAACTTGATGAAAAATGTGAAAGTGAAATGAAATGACTAAATTATAGTAGACCAAAGACTGGTGGGAAATAGAATTACCACTGAAGAGACAATGAAAGGAGAGAATTTCAACTGCAGAAAGCACCTCATGCTGTAATATAGTGAATACTGCAGCTTCTTTGCCAATGGACAGAAGTGATGCATATCAACTGAGATAATTAGGGTAGTAGTGTTGAAATCACTGAAGTTGTTTAAGTTTGAGAACAGAATTTGGCCACTTATGATCCATTTTTAGCATATTACTCATATAAAACCACAAAGATTGATTTAGCTTTCAGAACAGATGTCCTTAATGTTTATTTGAGCAGTCCCATCCAAATGTTCTGGAACTTCTGCTCATCGTGCAGGGTATTTCTTGAAGCTCTGTTTGCAAAACTATTGGATAGAGGGGAAGATGTTAGTTCTTGCAGAGAAAGTGGGAATTTACAACTGCATAGCCAATCTGTGTTTTGAACTGAGAATTGTGGAAAAAGGTGATAGGAAGGTATGTAACTTATTTCCATTAGTTCAGGAAGGCTTAGCAAGGCTGGATTTTGAAAGGCGCATCTGACTTCTGGGTCTAGCGGGATTCTTCCTTATCTCCTGTGCTTAACTTATGCTGTCTCCCTAATTGTTATCTGCCTGTTTGGTAAGTCTTTGGAATGGTCAGTTACAATTTCTGTATACTGAAGTAAAAAAATGCTTTGCAGTGGAAAATACTTGGGGGGGGAGGGAAGGTATTTTTTCCTGATGTCACCCAGCGCTCTCACACCTCTATATGTGAAAATCTGATTACAGATTAATATTGTGCTGTAATGCCAGCCTGCATGTGGTAGCGCCATTTTTGGTACAGGCAACTACTCTTGTGCAAATTAATAAACTGTACAAGTAGTTTTATAGAGAATTTCTGAATTTGACATGCTACTGGTTTCCACGGGCCCTTCCAGTTGCAGTGCAGCCCTGTGTCTAGGATGCTGAGAGGTAAATTCAAGTACATCGCTTCTTTATCACATAACTTCACGTTATGTTTCAACTGGCTGTGTACGTAAGAAAAAGCACAATGTAATCTACTTCTGTGTCTTTTCATTCTTGTAGCAAACAGCATTTTATAAAAAGTACTTTTGATTTTCTTTAGATCAGAATAAATGTTTACAATTCTGTTATGTATATGACTGTTGTGTTAACTGTTGTATTCTGAGCTGTGTTCTTAAGCAGTGAAAACTGAACGATTTACTTCTATTTCCAATTTAACATTATACTGCTCTAGCATCTTAAGGTGTAGGCAGTTGTCCCTAACAGTATCTATTTATTTATATTCAAACATGATGACAAGCACAAAGTCAGCAGTTGTGAACTTAGTTTTTGGGAGCAACATGATTTTTGAGAAGTAAAATGGGTTATCCTGATCCCTGAATGCAAGGGGGGATCGTTAACATCCATGTGCTCAGCAACCAGGGATAGGCAGAAGGGATTTAGTTTTATCCTCTTACCAAGGCTATAAATAACTTCATAATTAAAATATATAGCCTTTGTGAGTTGATGTTCTGAAATAATTTCAATATCTAATAGTATCAATACCTTATTATTAGACATAGGGTCTGCTGATTAGGTTTAATTTGGGCTGTGCTTAGAGTCTCCTGTAAGCAATGACTGTGAATGTTGTCCTTAGTTTCATGGAGATTGCTGTGCAGCAGTCCTTAATTTGCAACGCCCATTCCTGTTGTTGATGTAATTCAGGATCTTATCAATTGCCTGCAGAAGCAGCTTGTAAAGATGGGGGTGTGGTGCAGAGGAGAGTACGTGTTCACTCAGCATCTCTTGAGTGATTTTTCCCAGCAGAAATGAC
>NW_010259529.1:46750-52580 GCF_000690775.1 Eurypyga helias
GAGACGGGCTCGCTGACTGAGCCAGGAGTATGTCCAAGCCTGAGCCTAATCCAGACTTTAGCTCCTGGAGCTGCTGCTATTCCCTTAATTGGTACTCCTTAAGAATATGTGTGTGCTTGTCTAGGGTGTAAATGTTTTCTAAGCTACAGTGACTAGATTGTTGCCACATCCAGTCTTACCTTGCCATACTTCCTGAAGTCTCATGTAAATCATTCTGGGCAAGTAGGAGAAGTTATAGCAGCAACACGTGCAGTGGCACTGGAGATACTTAAATACAAGGGCACCCAATTTAGGGAAGAGTTGCTCAGACTCAGGAAACTTCTGGGCTTTCTTGGAGCAGCCTGGGTTTCAGTCCTGGGTGTGCTGCCTGGCTGCTCTGCAGAAAGCCTGGGCAAGCGGCTCCATGCCTCTGCCACTGCTCAGGCCCTCTCCGAGCAGCTCGGCAGGGCTTGCACGCTGGCTGACAACAGCACCATTGCAACCTGCTTCAGCCTGCTCCCAGCACGTTTTCTTTTACTTTTAATGCTACAGACAGAGAACCAGGAACCACAGAAAAAGATTTTGGAAGTCTTAAGGAGTTAACATGCAAACCTGCGTGGATGTGCTGGTCCAAGCCGGAGCTCTGCGCTGCTGCAGTGTGTGAGCCAGCCTGTTTAAAGATGGTATCTCTGTGCTGCACTGCGTCCTGCAGCATCAACACACCCACTGTCTCCTGCTGTTTGATTCCTCCTGTGCTCAGGGAAATTGGACTTTTACAAATATAAACACAACTGTGTCAGAGGAGTTTGTGGATCTCTCATCAATTGTTTCCCTTTCTGAAGGCAGCCCCCAAACCACTGACTCAAATAGTGTACGTCATAAAAAAGTAGCAATACAGTATAGTCACATACATACACACAGATTAGCAACTCTTTGGCTTGTTTGTACTTCTGTGCTTTTTCCTCTAAGCTGCCTTTACTTGCTGTTTCAAGATAAGTACTCTAGTGTGACCTCAAGTTTGTTTCTAAGAGGTGACAAAAAATATGGAAAACTGAACGACAGTATATGTTTGTGAGAACTGAAGTAGAAAACCTGTAAGAAGGTTGTACTAAAATTTCTATTAGCCAGTGGGAATTCTGCTGATTCATGCCCACCAGAGATCTAGCCTGATGAAGAGTCAGGGAGATGGATCAAGTGTTTGTGCGTAGGGACCAGGGAGCTCAGCCTCCTCAACATGACCTGTTGCTGAAGAGAGCTGGCACTTGGTGTGTTCAGTAACTGGGCCTTCTCATGTGAATTGAGCTGAGGCATCCTGAAATCAGAATACGTACAAGAACTGGCCACTGTGGAAAGTGTTGCCAAGCTCTATGCTTACCTTTTGAGGTAGTAATAGAAATGGGTTGAGAGCTGCTTTGCTTGCATCCATAGGAAGACAAACAATTATCTGAATTTAAGTCCAGGGCAATTCTAGGGTCTAGTAGATGCTTGCTGGCAAACCTACATGTGGTGGACTACCACAGACGGCTGCTTGTAGCCCTCTGCATGTCCCTGTTGTTGGAGACCTGCATGCCTGCTGCAGGGTGCCAGCTAGGTACATTACCTGCTCCAGTTTTCTATCCTGAGCTTTAATGCATCACCTTTACCAGCTGCTGATGGTGAGGCTGGAGCGTAAGCTGAGTAATTCAGCTATTGCAGAATAAACACCCAGGGCAGCAAGGTCCACAACAGCCACAGCCAGAGTCAGCCCTGAGGCTGACGAGCTAAATATTCACTGTAGTCAACAGCTGGTGAGTTCTCCAAGGAACATCTGGGAAACCTGTCTGTTTTGTATGCTTCCATGTTTCCTCTGCTTATAAAGTATCTGAATGCTGACAGTCTCTTAAAGCAGCTCCGTGTGTGACCACCCATGCGGTAGGTATGTGCTGCGAGCTGCGTCTTAAATGGCGATGCGCTCTTGGACCAATAGAGGAGTTATGGTGGGGTCACAAACTGCTGCTTTTTATTCAAGGCACTGTAACTATCAATCTGATAGACTTACAGAGCATTTCAGATTAAAAGGGACTGCAGGAGTTAACTTGTGTGTTCCTAGTTTTCCCAAATAAAATGTATGAGCCTAAACCTTTTCTGCTGAGGTTTTAAGTGAAGCTTTTCACAACTCTTAAGGCAAATATGGGGAATCGAAATACAAAAAGAAATTCTAGGGAATGGGAAGAAGGTTGAAGAGAAGGTATTTAGAAACAGCCATTGATGAGGTTAGTTCATGTGACGGTGTACTTAAAGGTTGTGGCCAGAACAGCCATGGGTAGGATGGTCAATTTGGAGAAAAAACAGATTTCTAAAGCTAAATCTTGCAGTAAGGGCTGGAACTTGAAGAATAAAGTGATTCTAACACTGGAAACACAGGAAAGTTTACTCAACAGTAGTGGAAAGCCTGTTGGCAGCAGTGAAATAAAGGATGAGACCATCTTCACAGTTTAGAAAAGGAAACTAAAAACTTTGAAGGTGAGATCACAGAAGAGACTATCTAGAGAGTTGTTTAAGGACGTACGGAAGGAAGAAAAGATAGATAAAGAAGGCAGATAAAGAGCATGAGGGAGCAGAGTGCATCAGGCGTCAAACTGAACGGTGAAAAACTGTGCAATGCGGTTTAGTGTGCCTTCAGCTTTGGCGCAGAGCCATCTGTCCTGGCAGTGAGTTCCTGGTGATGGCATCCCACATCTTGTGGTACCTGCTTCAGCGCCGGGTAGACAGGTTAGCTGAAACTTGATGGATCAAACCAGGTAACTAGATGGAGTTTTCTAACTTACCTGTCTCTGTAGTCATTAATTTTTTTCTGTGTAATGAATTTTCTCCATTCTGTAGCTCTGTGTAAGACCCTAAAAGAGAAACTTCATAACCTCTGTAGACAAAGACTTTTTTCCTTTGTGGTTTGCATAGCCTGGACCTCATGTGGTCCATGGGTGGAAATTTGCATGACTTCTGCCATCACATTTGGATGCTTGCTAATTTAGATATTTGCATAATTTCTGATAGTCTGAGTTACAATTTATAGTTTGTATGTAAAGTATGATAAACAGACTTTTAAGTTGATACTGTTTGCTTCAGATGATCCAGTGTGATATTTCTGCTACCATCAAGTGAAGCATGATTGATAAATGCCTTACCACATTTACATCTAGAAACATTACAATTTGTTATTCAGTGTGTCACATTTATCCACTTTTGCTGACGGCTGTAATGAACTGTAGGTCTTCTAAGTTTTATTCTCCCTATGATTACTCATGAAATCATTACTGAATGGTCAGTGAAGTCAGGCAATCAGCACTTCGACACAAAGTCTAATAAAATTTAATTTGCCATAACAAGAAGAGAAGGATGTTATTTATTAAATAGGAGGCCTAATAATGAAAATACAGCGAGTCACAATGTAACTGGTAGTTTTCTTTTGCACTACTAATATACTTGTTGTCCCTTTGCTTTTTGATGATGTAATTCCCCCTCACTCCTTGCCCCCCAAGTCTATCCCTTTGGGAAGCTCTTCTCTAAGTTATATATTTGGAAAAGTAGGGCAGTTTCAATTCTTCCTCCCAGAAAGGTACCTTCTCCTCAGGCTTCTGAGTCATCATGGCTGTGACTCACATGGCTTGCTTTCATGAAGATGAGTCACTCCAAATTTTCTGGCATTAAGACTACCCTGCTGTCTGTCAGTGTGTTATCTGCCATACACTGAGAAATGTTCCAGGTCACACAGTTGTAAGTAAACATTAGAGGGGGTAACAAAAGAGAGGGAAAACCCTTAAGGAAGTGATGGTTAGTTTGATTTATCCTTTTGGGGGAGAAGGGAAGGTGGAAGAAGGCGATGGTGATATGGATTATTCTGGTGGCATTAGCAGATGTTCCTTTGACTGCCAAGTTCCATGGGCAGCAGTTTGGGAGACAATGTTAAAGAGACAGTCTTTGCTGGTTAACTGCAAGAAAGAGAGGGAAGTCTTCAAGAGGCTGAATTAGCTGATGTCTGAAAATAAGAAGCCTCTCCCTGTTTCAGTAGCCATAGGAAGTGTGTCAGCAGCTGTAGCAAAAGCCAAAGAAGCTGGATAATAGCATTCACGTGCTGTGTAGACATGCACTCTGAGAAGACTCTCCAGGGGCTGGGCAGGTTGTCTCTCTGAATCTTCCCTCATTTAGCTTTTTCTCTGCTTTGCCCTTTTCTTCAAAGTAGGGGAATGGCACCTAAACATAAAACTAGCAGGAGAGGAATAGTGTTTGTGTGTCCTCTTGGATTTGTCCAAGAAATGTGCTGAAGGGCTTCAGCACCCTGCAAGGCAAACTCATGTAAAGTTGGGGAATCTTGGCTGGCTGAGCTCCACTTCCTCGCTGGGAGCTCAGAAGATGCAGCAGAAATGGCACTGGTTTAGCAGGCAGATTTAGATCAGTTCCCTGCTCTGCTGCTAACCCGTTGTATGACTTCTGGCAAGTCACCGAAGGCAGTGGAGAAGTTTCTTTACGTGCTGCTGAGCCCCCGCTTCATTATGGGCAGCCTTTTTTATTTTTCCCATGGAGCTCACCATGCCTCACTCTTTTAATTAAAAACACAGCTGGAGGAAGAGCTGCTGCTGGTGTCCTTGTTCTGCAATGGCTCGGTAATTAAAGCTCTCACCTGGGATGAAGAGCTGGAGGAAGAGCTCTGCTGCTGGTGTCCTCGTTCTGCAATGGCTCAGTAATTAAAGCTCTCACCTGGGATGAAGGAGACCAGATTCCAGTATTCTTCCTGAGTAAATACAAAACACTCAGATCAGAGGAATAACATGCCACCAGGCTAATGCTGTCCTCAGCTGGGACACTCACCTCTTGTTCACTTGATGCCACTGTATAACATGGCATTCAAGATGAGTTCTGTAGCCAGCTGGTCAGCAACCTTGCTACATACGGAGCAGACTTGCTTTCTTCCCGTTGCATAGAAGACATTTCTTGGTCTTGTACAATGAATCTTTTATTTCTGTTTGATAATGCTCCAGCTACATGACTGAGGAGCACTTCCCACTTCCTCCTGCCCTTCGTCTCCTTTCACGTGCACTAAGTCCAGAGCCTGGGAGTTAACATGCTTTCTTGGGATTTACAAGGTGTGCGTTTGAACCTTGTTCAGATAAAAGGGACCTAAACCTATGTCCTTCCATGTCCTGTGCAACTGCTCTAACCCAAAAAACTATTACAGAAATGGGGAGAGGAGCAGATGCTCAACTAGGCAACTGCAGCAGCTGCCTTTTGAAGGGATCCTGCTTCTGTCAGTACTCACGTGCCTGTTGGGCTGCACACCAGGTATGGAGAGAGTAAGGTCAGGAATACTTAGCTTCTGCACCTTCCTCAGATGTCAGCATCCTTTCAGAGTGTAAAAGACGGGTTAGCTCTTGTTATGGGACACTGTCAACAGGATTAGGGCCTTCAGTGCTGTATGACCCAAATTCTGCACTTCTTTTGTGTGGGGGGGGGGGGGGGGTTGGGTGATCAAGGCTAGTAATGGAAGAAGTATGAAGGCTGAAGTCATCCTGCCATTTTCAGATGCGTTCCTGAGTGGACTGAGGCAATGGATACTCAGAGGTGTGAAGGCTGGGGTTACCTTCTCTGGAGTTTTTTTTCACCAAGACTGAAAAGTTTGCAGACATAGCTGAGATGCTTGAACCCCTGGGGTGTTATCTTTGTTTTAGAGTCATCTTTTCAGAAGACAGCAACAGTGAATACGTGAAGATCTTTGCTTGGGCATGTTTGTGCAAAAATAGAGAAACATTTAAAGTAATTTAAAAGAAATACATCATTGGGGATCACCTGATCCCCAGGTGATCAGGCCCAGTCAACA
>NW_010259530.1:0-229 GCF_000690775.1 Eurypyga helias
CTCCCTGGGGCCTGGGTCAGAGGCATCACCAAGGAACTCCCTGGTCTGGTGCGGGATTATTACCCACTTTTGGCCATGCAGGTGGGCAGTGGTGAGGTGGCTGAGAGAAGCCTAAAAGCAATCAAAAGGGATTTCAGGACACTGGGGTGGTTGGTTGAAGGATTGGGAGCGCAGCTCATATTTTCCATAATCACTTCAGTGGCAGGGGAGAATACAAAAGGGAACAAGA
>NW_010259531.1:0-330 GCF_000690775.1 Eurypyga helias
ATTCAGCCGGCCATCGACCAACACCTCCAGGTCTTCTTCTGCCTGACAGCTTTCCAGCCACTCGACCCCAAGCCTATAGTGCTGCCTGGGGTTGTTGTGACCTAAATGCAGGACCTGGTACTTGGCCTTGTTAAACCTCTTACAACTGACCTCAGCCCATTGTTCCAGCTTCTCCAGGTCCCTCTAGAGGACTCTCCTACCCTTGAGCCTCCCAACACTTCCACCCAACTTAGTGTCAACTGCAAACTTACTGGGGAAGCAGTCAATCCCCTTAACCAGATCATTGATAAATATGTTAAACAAGACCAGCCTCAAAACTGAGACCTGGGG
>NW_010259531.1:358-18519 GCF_000690775.1 Eurypyga helias
AATCTGTTTACCACTGCACTCTGTGCTCTGCCCTCCAGCCAGTTTTTTTACCCAGCAAAGAGTACACCTGTCTAAGCCATGATCTGTCCGCTTCTTTAGGAGAATTCTGTGGGATGCCTTTGGCCTTCCTGTCCTTCAGAAGTTTACATGGACATATATGTCTAGTGGACACCTTCCACTAGAACTTCTCTGGGCAACATGTTCCAGTGTTTAACCACCCTTTCCATGAAGAATTTCTTCCTTACTTCTAATCTATACCTACTTGATTTCAATTTAAAGCCATTGCCTCTTGTCCTGTCACTACAAGCCCTTGTGAAAAGTCCTCCTCCAGCTTTCTTGTAGGCCCCTTCAGGTGCTGGAAGTCTGCTATAAAGTTTCCCCAGAGTCGTCTTTTCTCCAGGAAGAACAAGCCAAATTTTCTCAGCCTTTCTTTATAGATGTGCTCCAGATCTCTGATCATATTTGTGGCCCTCCTCTGGACTTGGTCCAACAGGTCCACAACCTTCTTATGCTGGGGGCTCCAGAGCTGAATGCAGTACTGCAGGTGGGGTTCCATTTAAGGGAGAATCACCTCCCTTGACTTGCTGGCCATGTTTCTCTGGATACAGCCCAAGGTATGGTTGGCAGTCATTACAGAAGCGTCACAAAACCTCACAAAGTCAAGCTAACTAACCAACTGGAAATGGGATTTATTTTTTTTACCAAGTTGTAACAAACTCAGACTCAGTCTTACTAAAACCACTTTGAGACTCTGACAAACATTAAAAATTGACAGGTTCAGAACATTGGGCAGGTATTAAGAGTATACAGCTGGTTTAAAAATTCTTAAGCTTTAGGGCCAATGACCCAAAATGCACTGTTATGCATGTAATAAAGGGCAGGGCTCTCAGCCTCAAGGAGACAGACTTCAAATGGCTCTCTATCAGGCCCCATTTATACCCTAGTGAAATCAAACCTGTGGTCATATATGTTCAAGTAACTCCTCATTGACTGAAGACCCCAACATACTTACTTTTGACCCCCAAATATCTGATCTCCACCTTGTAAGCATGACAAAAGCTGTGGGGGGAAGTTTGGTGCACTTTTGTTACGTCATTGTTTGGGTCATTGCTGGGGTGGGTGCATCCCACAAGAACTGTCAGTGATCAGACACCATCACATCTATACCTTATTTTTACTTTACACAGGTGAAGGACATGAGAAGATACAAGGTGATGAAGGATCAGACATATTGGGCCCAGTTATACATTGTTCTAGAATACCTTTCCAGAGTTCAGGAAAAATAATATATATATATATTAGGACAGATAACATGGAGGAATATCCCAAGCATAAAAAAGTTATACTCAATGGAATTATAGTTACAGTTTTGTCCCTGGTTTTTTCAATCTTACCTCCATGGGAACAAAGGCAAAGGCAAGCATGGGCACAGAACTGTAAAATTCTTTCTTTTCTTACTTATTTCACAGCAGATACATCCAGATTTTAAATAAAAATTTATCTGACTTTTACCTTGTTTAGGTTACCGTCAGGTGATTATAAGAACTTAAAGGAGCGAGAGACTTCTGAGTAATAATAAAAGTACAATTTGTATGCAAGACTGCTGGTTTCAACAACAGCAGTGTATCAGTATGAAACTGGAAGTTATTGTGATGCAGTAATTTACATCAGTTATAGAGAGAAAAAAAAAATAAAAAGAGAAAGTAAATCTGAATTAGGTGGAAGACACCAACATAAAAAGCTGTCGCCAAGTAATTTCTGTAACAGGACATTGACCTTTAAAAAGGCTATCACTTCAAATTATTCAATATTCTCATTCACTACTGCAGTTTGTGATTACGTTCACTGCCCATAATAAGAAGTACCAATGATGAACAATGCATACTGAACATAGCAAAATGTATTTGTACAATATGGAGGAAGGCAGTTAAGTAGTCTTACTCGATAAGTTTGATAAATTAGGTTAGAACAGTTTAAATATGATACAGTTTATTTCAAGAATACCCACAAGAGTATTCTTTCAAGAATACACTCACATGCAGCAGTTCCAACAGTATGTATCTTTAAATTAGGGTTTAAAATTACATTCGATTAGAATGGACATATGAGTGAAAATTGAATTACATACAGCAAAGCATGAAGTAAGTATAAAATAAACCTGTGAGATTTTACTCAACACCAAGGAGAACAGGGAGGATGAGAAGTTAGTGTCATGGGACAGTAGCATCATGAACTACATCCCATGTCGATATAATAAATATTGCAATGCAAAGCAATGTAACATAATATAATAAAATATAATACAGTGTAATGTAATGTAGCAATTCATTATTCAGTGTAGTTATGGTGGAAAATATATGGCATTGAGTTTACATGGCAAGGTGTGGGATGATGGAGGCTGCACAGGTGGCCCCTGTGAGGAGCAGCCAGGGATGATCCGTGCTGGACACAGCCAGTTCCATCTTTGCCAGCCCCGAAGGAAAAGCAGAAGAGAGGAGGTGCTCCAGCTGCTCCAACAGGGATTAACCTGTGGCTCCAGGAGAGACCCTGGTGGGGCAGGTGGATATTTCCTGAAAGAACTTCAGCCAGTGATGAAGACCCACGCTGAAGCAGGTTAATCCTGAAGGATTGCAGCCCATGCAAGGCCCCATCCAGGAGCAGGGAAAAGTGTGAGGAGGAAGGAGTGACAGAGAGGAGCTGTTATGGGCTAAACACAGCCCCCCATTTCCTTTCATTGCTTTGGGAAGGAGGAGGTAGAGGATTCAGGAATGAAGGAGTGAAGTTGAACCTGGGAAAAATTCGTAGGGGAGGTGTTTTTAGTTTTATCTTTGGATCTCACTGTCCTACTCTATTTCAATTTTTCAAAAAAATAACTCCCCAAGTTGAGTGATGGTAATTCATAAAGTATTTCCTTGTCTTTATCACAACTCATGAGCTTTTTCATCTTTTCTTCTCCCCCTGTTTTGCTGAGGAGATATAATGGGCAAGTAGCTGCGTGGGCACCTGACACCAGCCAAAGCTAACCCACCACCTATTAATGTAAAGCTTCTTATAGTATTAATAAAGAACTTATTTTGAAAGGTCAACATTACAATAAATCTGGTTTATTTTTCTAGCTTTATTTATCCACATAAAAAAAATATACTATTAGTTTTTTTTTCAAAGATGGTTTGTAATTTTCTAATTAATATTGCATAACTACAAATGCAATTGCTTGTAAAGTAATAGAAACCCAATATTTAATTACTATAAGCTTACTATAAAACTATATATCATTACTGAATCAGTTACACAAACTATGGAAGTATAAGATATCATTTCAATTACCTTAGTCTATGTGTAATATATTTGCTCAGTATTTTATTGTTTGGTAGGTTAAACAAGTTTAAAATTACTCTTTAATATTCTGCATTAAATCAGAAAATATGTAAAATATGTATGAATTATGTTAATAATATATGTTAAAAGTAGTGTTCCACAAAAAATGTACTTTTTTTTCTTTGTGTTAATGCAGATATTTGTGTATATCACTACATTGTTCTACACATTTGCAAATGTTACATGTCTTCCTAAGAATAGATTTTTCATGGTTAAATTAGGACTTAAAATAACTACACAGAAACAAAATGTAACATTTGAGAGACCATTTTATTCATAGACTCATAGAATCTTAGGTTGGAAAAGACCTTTAAGATCATCAGGTTCAATCTTTAACATAACACTGCCAAGTCTACTTTAATATACTACTTTATTAAGTAGACTGCCAAGTCTACTTAATAAACCATGCCTGTAAACACCTCACCAAAACATCTCTTAAATGCCTCCAGGGATGGTGACTCAACCACCTCCCTGGGCAGCTTCTTCCAGTGCCTGACAACCCTTTCAGTGAATAATTTTTTCCTAATATCCAATCTAAACCTTCCCTGGTGCAACTTGAAGCCATTTCCTCTTGTCCTGTCACTTGCCACTTGGGAAAAGAGAGACCAGCCCCCATCTCTCTACAACCTCCTTTCAAGTAGTTTTAGAGGGCAAAAAGGTCTCCCCTGAGTATCCTTTTCTTTAGGCTAAACAATCCCAGTTTCCTCAGCTGGTCCTCATAGGACTTGTTCTCCAGACCCTTCACTAGCTTTGTTGCCCTTCCTTGGACACATTCCAGCATCTCAATGTCTTTCTTGTAGTGAGAGGCCCAAAACTTAATACAATATTTGAGGTGCAGCATCACCAGTGCCAATCAGAGGGACAATCACTTCCCTAGTCCTGCTGGCCATATGGTTCCTGATGAAGGCCACGATGCCACTGGTTGATATTCAACTAGTTGTCAACCAACACACCCAGGTCTTTTTCCTCCAGACTGTGTTCCAGTCACTCATCCCCAAGCCTGTAGCCCAAGTGTAGAACTTGGCACTTGACCTTGTTGAACCTCATGCAGTTGGCCTTGGCCTATTGATCCAACCTATCCAGATCCCTCTGCAGAGCCTACCTAGTCTCAGGCAGATCAACACTCTACACCAAACTTGGTGTCATCTGCAGACTTACTGAGGGTGCAGTCAATCCCCTCATCCAGCTCATTGAGAAAGATATTAAAGACAAGTGGACCCAGTATGGACCTGTGGGGAACACCACTTCTTCAAGGCCACCAACTGGATTTAACTCCATCCACCACAACTTTCTGGGCTTGGCCATCCAGCCAGTTGTTTACCCAGGAAAGAGTACACCCATCCAAGCCATAAACAGCCAGTTTCTCCAGGAGAATATTGTGGGAAATGGTGTCAAAGACTTCACTAAATTCAAGGTAAACAACATCCACAGCTTTTCCCTCATAGAATCATGAAATCATAGAATGGTTTGGGTTGGAAGGGAGGCCTTAAAGATCATCTAGTTCCAACTCCCCTGCCATGGGCAGAGACACCTTCCGCTAGGTCAGGTTGCTCAAAGCCTCATCCAGCCTGGCCTTGAAGACAGACAGGGATAAGGTATCAATTATCTACTAAGTGGGTCACCTTGTCACAGAAGGAGATCAGCTTAGTCAAGCAGGACCTACCTTTCATAAACTCATGCTGATCAGGGCCTGATTGCCTGGTTGTCCTGTTCGTACCTTGTGATGGCACTCAAGATGATCTGCTCCATAACTTTCCTGTCACTGACGTCAGACTGACAAGCCTGTAGTTCCCTGGATCTTCCTTCCAGTCCTTCTTGTAGATGGGTGTCACATTTTCTAAACTCCAATCAATTTGCCAGGACTGATGATAGATGATGGAAAGTGGCTTGGTGAGTACTTCTGCCAGCTCCCTCAGTACCCTGGGGTGGATCCCATCTGGTCCCATAGACTTGTGCATGTCTAAGTGGTGTAGCAGGTTGATTATTCACTATACGATGGCACAAACTGAAATGAGGCCTAAGATGCAGCATTTAAATTTAGATTAAGAAATAAATCTAATACATTAAAAGTATTGGAATGTTGCAATGCATCTCATAAAAAAGGCAGATTATTACATTTTAGAGGTTGAATCCCAATGGAAATGTTACCTTCTAAAGGTAAAATTCTGCAGTTTCAATGTGACATTACATTTCAGGACTTTTTCCTATCAAAATATTTTGCTCTGTAAGCTGTTAAAAAACAGAAGTTGTTTAAAAAATAAAATAAAATTTCAGTAGGAAATGAGGCCGTAGACCAGAATTAAGTTTTGAAACTTCAGCTTGACATCTAAACTATAGAAGATACTATAAAAAGAATGGAGAAGGCAACTTTGGACTTAAGACAAAATGAGACAGAGTCCTTAGTGATTAGAATGAATCAGATGGAAACTTCTGTTAGAAATTAGAAGCCTTTGTAATTGTTAGAATGAATAAACACACTCTTGCTAGGTGCATTAAGAGGCACAAAGCACCTTTTGTTCATTGTATTACCAAAGGACAGGAAATTAATGACAGCTTTCACAATCTTGAATTTTCTGTGATGGAGGGGAAAGAATAAGCAAAAATTAAGAATTTGTCACATTGTAAACTTAATAAAGGTTGCACCTGCAGGTGAGTGGAAAGAACAAAGCTTCTATGTGATTTTACATTCAGATGAAGGACTATTGCAATTAAAAGCTATACCCATCAGTGCATTTATAAAATGGGTATTAGAAAGCCTGAAACTATGAAGAATAATAGGGTCAAACTATCATATTCTTGATTCCTTTGTGAGTTGCCTAATTTATAACATTCATCCTTCATTATCATACAAAACAAAACTTGAAAGTTACGCATTTTTAAAATCTACTAGCTGATATTCGAACTTTTTATTGATGTTTTCTGTCTAAAACCTTATAAAAGACTATATTATATTGCCTATTTTCAAAACATTGAACTTTAATTAAATAAGCAGTGTCATGCTGTCCTGGCCCGGTTATCTTGGGAAAGGGGAGATTCATTGTTATACCCAGAATGAGATTAAGACACAAACGAGGTCAGATGCCACTAACAAAGGAGTTTATTTTTGTTGTAAGAAAGTAGCGATATGAGAGAGATAAAATAGAAAAGGAGGAAAATTTAGCAAGCAGTCGGGATAGAATTGCAAGAGATAGTTACCACCATGGATCCAGCAGCGTCCCGTTGGTCCGTAGTCTTGCAGTCTTTGGTGGGGAGGGTACCTCATCACGGTTTGCTCTCACAGTCTTTTATAGGGACTCTTGCCCCCTGCACACGCTCTCAGCAGCTGATCCCCAGGGGTGCACAGAACCCCTGCGTGACCACTTGCATGCTTTGGCAGGCTTGGGGGTCCTCTGTGTCTGGACCCCCCATGAAGTGATGTCATTGTTCTTTGTCCTTGGTCAGAACTGATCTCCAGAAGTTATTTGCTTCTTATCTGTTTAGGCCATTTGGCCCTTATCTATTCAAGTCTGCAGGCAATCGTTGCTCCCAAGCCACCAAAAGCCAAGCCACCAGGAAGTTTCACAACTTTGTCAGCAAGCTTTGAGACAAGATAAGGTCTCTCACACATGCAATAAAACATCAGGACAGCAAAAGTGATTGAGAGATTGGAGCATATTATATGTTCCCTAATAATAAGTAATGATAATACATTTAAAATTGCTATACACACAATTTCTACCCATTGGTGTTATGTTCATGCTTTCCCTGCTCACCTGGGTCTTAGGTAAGTGGTTTGAACTCTATGGGGACAAGTTATTTGTTGTTATAACAAATTTTCAGGCGCTGTACTTCTTCATAAAGAGGAACATAATGCTGATGTTTGTTTCTTCTTCCAAACTACTAATATTGATGGTTTCTTCTTCCACACTTCCTGCCTTGCGATTTCCTCCTAGGATTCAGAACTATATCATCTCATGGTCACTGCAGCCAAGTCTCCTTCCAGATTTCACATATCTTACTAACTGGGTTATAAGTATTATGTCCAGTGGAGCACCTTTCCTTGGTTCCTTGATTACCTGTGCAAGGAAGTTGTCATCCACGTACAAAATAAATTTTTTACATTGCTTGAGTCCTGTGGTATTGTCCTTCCAGAAGATATGTGATTAAAGCTCCCCATGAGGATCAGAGCCTGTGAACATGAGGCTTCTTTACAATTTTTTGAAGAAGGCCTCATCTACCTCCTGATAAGGAGTTCTATAGCAGATACCCACTACAACGGTACCCATGTTGATCTACTTGCTAATACTGATTCATAAACTCTTGACTCATTCTTGACCTGCTCTTGACCAAGGTAGACCCCTGTGCATTCCAGCGGCTCTTTCACAGATAGGGCAACTCCTCCTCCTCACCTTCTCAGACTGTCATTCCTAAATAGCCTGTATCCCTCCATCTCACTCCTCAGTCCTATGAGCTATCCCACTCATGTTTGTTGCCCATGTTGTGTGCATTAGAATAGCAGTATTTCAGAGATGCACCCAGTGTGCTGAGTCACTAGAATGGACTTGAGAGCTATCCGCATAAGACTGTTCTGCAGATACACCTTTCCTTACATGCCCAAGCTCAGAGTGATTGTATTTCAGCTATGTTTTGTTTATTGATAGGTTTCTTTTGTTCTTATCACCCTGAGACCTTGGCTTGCCTACCTATCACTCAACTTCCTTACTTGTTTACTGGGGCAACCACTTCCTCCCCCATTGTTTCTGGTTTAAATTTCTCCCTACCATGGTGACGAGCCTGTGGTCAAAAATACTTCTGTGCTGTCCAGTCAAATGGCTCCCATCTCTTCTAAGAAGCTGTTGACCTTCAAAGAAGGTCTCATGTACACAGACTCTCATGTCAACAGTTGCTGCACAAACAGTTAACCTGCAGAATTATGTCCTGCTCAGCCCGTTTCTCCTCACCAGCAGAATTGAGTATCACTTGGCCCCCCATGCCCTTGACCATTGCACCTAGAGCCCTGAAGTAATGCCTGATGTTTTCTGGGTTACTCGGACACCTACATGGAAAAGTAGCAAGCGTAGTTGGAAGGCTGAATGAGCCTAAGCAATGTCTCAAACAACATCTGGAACATGAGTCTCCAGGAAGCAGAAAACATTCCTGCATGACAAATCTGCTTAGCAGACAGGGTCTCCGTCATCTTTACTAGTCCCTCACTACTGTGATTCACCGTTTCCTTCTAGTGGTCCTGAGTATCTCAGAGACAGCCCCCAGAGATACTCCACTTGTCGCTCCAAGCACCTGATCAGCTACAATGTCAATAAATCCATTCTGTAATTAAAATACATAAGGTGGGGCAAGAGCATTCTTCCTGGTACAAGAAGTCACTGGCTTCCAACCTTAAGCTTTATGGTATTTTCCACTTTCCAGCTTTATAGGCGCAGGCTGTCCCTGCCCCTCTTCTTCAGGGGAAATATCAGAATCTTGAAACTTCAGGGTCTTAGAGAAGATACAGTTGATCTTTCTCATCCTCTCTGATGCTGACTCCTCCCCACAGCTCTTTCACTATAGATCCTCATTAACTGCATACCTCCTGCAGGCTAGAAGACTACATGCCCCAGCCTCAGCAAGAAGGCTCAGGTGCTCCTTACAGCCTGAGGTTTTCAGAGTTGCATCCTTCTTCTGAAACACTTTCTAGGTCCAAAAGTTCAGCTGCAAAGGAACAATTACTTCAGCAGTGACTGTAGACTGTCCTGTGGCATATGATCACCATACCTATGGATGTGTATTTTGGATAGAGAAAATTTACTAGTCCTCCCTCTTCCTCACCTTCTTCTGCACAAACTGCTGTGATTTAGAAGCTGTACTCTGGACCTGGCTCTTATATAGGCCTTTCCCCAGCATGGGCTAAAAGTGTGTTTGACCCTCCCTAATCAGGGGTCAGCCAGAACAAAGGCTACAGACACACTTTGATCAAGGACAGCTGAGAAAAAATGTTACAAGCTGCTAGAGCTGCCATTACCTTACACAGCCTTACTTAGAATCATAGAATCATTTGGGTTGGAAAAGACCATTAGGATCATCAAGTTTAACCATAAACCTAACACTGCCATGTCCACCACTAAACCACGTCCTAAGCCATGTCTACACGTCTTTTAAGTACCTCCAGGATGGTCAATGAACCACTTCCCTGGGAAGCCTTTTTCAGTGCTTGATAACCATTATGGTAAATAAATTTTTCCTGACATACAGTCTAAACCTCTCCTGGTGTAACGAGGCCATTTCTTATTGTCCTATCATTTGTTACTTGGGAGAATAGACTGACACCCACCTAGCTACAACCGACTTTCAGGTAGCTGTACAGTGATAAGGTGTCGTCTGAGCCTCCTTTTCTCCAGACTAAACAACTGCAGTTCTGTCAGCTTCTTCTCAACAGTAGAAGCAACAGGAACTCTCAGGTTCTTTCAAGGATTCCCAGGAACTCCCAGATCCCTGAAATAGTACCCAGAAACTCAAGATGATCTCAGTAAGATCTCAGAGTCTGCTGTTCAAACTGCTGCATCAGCTGGATGTCTCTGCTATCTGCTCTGTGACCAGTTGTCACTGGCAGAAGACCAAAACTTTGGACAAAAACAAAAGGAATGTGTCACACTGACTGTACAAGACATCCTGTGCACCACTTCCAGTATCAAGAGCATTATCTCTCTTCTCTAGTACATATATGTGCTGTTTTCAGTTGGGATAGAGTTAATTCTCCTCACAGTAGCTAGCAAAAGACTATGTTTTAGATTTGTGCTGAGAATATTAATAACACTAATGTTTTTAGTTGTTGCTAAGGAATGGTTATATCAAGTCAAGGACTTTTTCCAGTTTCTGATATTGCACCTGTGTATCCAGCTTTTTCTCTGCTAGGAGCTGGGAAGGACACAGTTGGGAAGCTGACCCAAACTGACCAGAGGAATATTTCTTTTCATAAAATGTCTTGCTCACTATAAAAGTTGGGGGATGGGCCAGTGGTGTCTCTCAGTCACTCTGACTAAGGCTTGGTCTAGCTCTCAGGCTGTGGCTCACACTACTTGGGAACTGACTAGGCTTCAGTCAGCAGGTGGTGAGAGGTTGTATATTTATTTTCTTTTCCATTATTTCAATGACATATTATTATTAATAGTAGTAGTATTATTATATTAATTACATATTACCAGTAGCAGTATTAATATTATTAGCATTGTTGGTGGTTTTGGTATTTTTAGTATTATTAGTATTAATATTTTATTAATTTATATACAACTACTGAATTGTTCTTAACCCATGGGTTTCCTTGTCTTTTCCTGTGATTGTTCTCTTCCACTGCACCATTGGAGAAGGGAGGTGAGCAAGCAGCTGTGTGGTACTTGGTTGCTGGCTGGGGTTACCCACAAGATTAAAAATATATATTGTTTCCATATATGGTAAAGGAACATTCATACTTCTATGAAAAAGCAATATATGTGCCTAAAACATATTAGTACCTGGAAGGATGTCGATCTGTCCTGTCTTTTTCATAAGATGGAGGGACAGACCACAAATGGAACAGGATATTATTCTCTTTCAAGGGAAAATACTGCCTTACTGGGAATCTCAGCATAAGAAAACCAGGTAGTCCTATTGCAACTTTTTGTAGGACAATTTGCTGAGCAATTCCTTTTTGGTTTATGCACTGTAAAGATCAGCAGGCAAAAGGATTACAGTCCTTCCCAAAAATTAAGACATGACAGTGTTCTCAAGAAACTCCTACATAATTATATAAAGCTCTCTGTAAGCCTTGATACAGACTTACATAACTGCTTTTAAGAAAAGCTTTAGTCACTGTATGCCTCAATTTTAAATTTATGTAGGATGTAAGAATTTGCCACAAGGTAATAGCAAATGTAAGGGTGTTCAACAACAATAGCTTTTAATATCGAAAGCTGAAATATTTCATTGACAAGTTGACTGACGTCTAAAAATAGCTATGGTACAACTGTTGTTACATAGCTGGTCTCCCTGTTGTAAAGGATAGGCTGGTGTACAAACCCCAATTATTGCCTGTAGTTTATTTAACTAAGCTACAATGACACATTCTTAAGACACGGGTTTTTTTCAGATGTAACATTGTAGAGGGTGGAATAAAAATACGCATTTAAAATGATGTCATATAAAATTGTGCAATTTAATATACTAAATGTAAGAAAGCATCCTTTAGCTGAAATTGGATAGAGTGTGATAGTATTTTCCTTTCTCTGTTTGCAATCCTACAAAACTCAAAATAGTTTTGTTTCAAAAATATCATGAAATGAGCAAATCAGAAAAACAAGCCTCTGTGTAGTACAAGAGTAAAAAGGATGATTGTTTAGTTAACTTGTCCGGTTCCTTTTTTTTTTTTTTTAAATTAATGTACTATTTTTAATGATTCTGAGAATGAATAAGACAAAAATAAATACTACGCTTTAATTGGTTCTAATCTGTTTATATACCTACAAGCTGCATTGTGATAACACACATTGTAATGCATTAGCAGTATTTCCTAGGAAGTCTAATTTAGAAGATTCATTCCATCAACCCATACCACACAGCACCTAAACAGCAGGTGGGTGGAAGTCGAAAAAATACCCTCATCAATACCCAAGTCACAGTGTTAGGAGAAAAAATGTAAGTTATGGAATGTTTACCACATTTTTCAAAACCATTTAGATTTTAACTCTATCAGAAAACAGCATTTAAAACATAGCGTGTTTGATGTGTTTTATTTAGTGGTAGTACAATCAAAACAGTATCAAAGACAGAAATATTAAGCTTTGGTTAAATATTCAGAATTGGTTAAATATGCAGAATTGGAATGTCTATCCATACCTATGGCAGCCTATGTTCAGGGTCTCGCTACTCTCTGCCCCTCCCAAATGTATTTTCTCCATCATAGCTCAATATCTCTGCATATAGCTACATGTATTTTCTTCTTGGAGACAAGTATAGAGTAAGGATGCAAATATAGTCTAATTTCTTCTTTCAAGGAAGAATTTTTGTCTGCTGTTGTTTAGAGGACAGGAAATTTTCAATCTTCTCAACACTTTCATATGGAAGATGAAACTTCTACTAAACAAGTGTCCACTGTCTACCTTCTGCCTCCATGGTTGACTTACTCTTATTTCTTTGACACTAAAATCTTATGCCTTGCATCTGACCTTCATGTTGTCCCAGTTTATGCCACCTGTGCTTCCAGTCCAAAAATTCAATGCCAAGATACTTTTTTCCTCCCACTTTCATTTCTGCATCCCATTAGCTATTTTCTCTCTTGCAATACAGATCTCAAGGAATCGTCCAATTTGTAGCTGTGGAGGATATGATGTAAGCAGCAGTACAAAGTTGCAGTTGTTGATAGATATGTCTTTTCTATTTTTATTTCCTTCATCTCATTTCAGTGATGATGGATGTGAGAAACAGATATCAAGCAATGGTAAGAAACAGTCAATGACAGCTTTCTGCAGCACTGTGAAACAACACAAGATGAAAAAGCCTAATCGAGAAGTCTACCAGGAGCTGGCATGGAATTGACATTAGAAACTTATGACGCTCTTAGTCGTTTCCCAGGTCTTCCCTGTCCTCAAAGCTATTGGCAGTTGTGTAAAAACCTGAAATGAGATTGCAACAACTTCATAAGAAACTCAGTGCAGGTAATACTGGCACCCAAATCTCCTCCCTTCTTGACTGTAAGACAATTTTAGTCATTGCTTGACCACTCCTTGCTTAAACAGAAGTGAGGCCAGACCTTCGGAGTCCACCATTATGAAACTCTGTTAGTAAGACTATATCCTGTATATAACAGAATTGAAGTTTTGGCTGTCTTTGAGATCATACTACTTACAGCAGAATGTCACTGTATTAAAAGGACCTACAACAGTATATTCAACATCAGAATGACTTAAATTGACTTCAAATATAAATACATTTTTTTAGGATGCAAACACTTTTCCTCACCATAAAGGCAACATGGCTAAGTTTATTCAGAATGTCAGACACTGAAAAGCTGAAGAAAATTATCAAAGCCACAAAAAGCAAATATCAGCATTTCTAATCAGAAATTTTAAGTGAAGAGACTTTCAGGAGTCCTGAATTAATACCAATGAAGCTATCACTCAAAAAATATAATCTCAATCCATGTAGTTTTAATCACTTTATAGAAACCATGCCTACATCAGAGGACATGGCATAATATTCTGTAGAATACAAAGCTTAAATTAGTGTGTTGAAAGGTTAAAAGTTGTCTCCTCATAACTAAACCAGCTTACTCTTGTTGATCCATATATTTATAGTTTTCTCCCAGTGAAATTGTATCTGTAGAATAAATTAATGTCAGAAATTCATACAAGAAAGGATATTCCTAAATTTTATATTAAAATAATTTTTTTAATTTCAGAAAATGATTTTATAATAGGTACAACCAATAAGGGAAAGCAAGGCTGTTTTAGAAATCTGTATAACTTACCTTGAGTTTGCAAAGGAAAAAAAAAAAGAGATTATCCAGATAATTTATAAAACTCATTATTCTTGGTAGGGAAACCATTTTGAATTTATCAATTTAGAGTAATCCCAGTGAAAGAAAGACAGGACTAGAACTTATTATTGGTCACAGATTATTTGACATACCATCTACCACAGAATACATACAGAAAAAATAAATAAAAAGGATGAATACCAGTAAGCACACATTTAAAGAAAGGGCTACCAAAAATTTTTTTTCTCTTATAGGACTTGTAAATAAAAGTTTTAGAGCTCTTCCTTTAGGTTATTTAAAGTAAGTTGTGTCAACACAAAAAGCATTCCAGTGTCTGCCATGTCATGTTAATGTAACCATACTATAAATCAATTTAGTGCAAGCTAAGCTCTCAAAAATGCCTCTCCCAGTGCTTCTTTCCCTTGCACCAGAATTAGAAAATAACATACATCTTTATTATGATCTGTTTTACATGACTGTAAATCTGGAACCATTGAAATGAATGCATATATAGTTATGATTTATAAATATAAGTTCTATGCATGGCATACAATACTTCTAACTAAGATCTATATTTTATTTTCTCTAAGGAGGAAAAATCAATTGATTAAACCTTTTGGCTGTAAAATATAGCTAACATTTTTCTATGGTTTATATAATATTATTTCTCCTCAGTTATATGTTAGTTTATGGACTTTTTTTTAATATATGTATTTATGCAGTATCAAATTTAAAACTGAGACCTAAAATCGATTTTTTTCTTTGAGGAGAGGAAAATGAGTGTACAGCCAACACAGGAGTAATCACACTAATCTGCTTTTACTTAAAGAAAAGGAAAAGAAAGAACTTCTGGTTTTTTTCAAAACAGCAAAGGTTCATGTAATGACATGAATGTATAATCAGTGCAGTGACAGTGATCTTGATGTTCACACACGGCAGCAAGTATCGCCATGATTGACAAACCAGAGCAAAGGTGAAAGCAGACTATGTGCTCAGGCCCTGGTAATCCTTCCATTACAACAGAAAGAAGCCAAAATGCTGCTTTAAGATACCTTTGCTGACAAGGACTCTGGCAGAGGTGAAGTTGTATATGGAAAATGTGGGAGGCAATGTCTGCCTCAGCTTTCCTAAAATCATGGAGATGACATCAGAAACAATGTCTCCTTTAGTGAGCCAAAGCAAGACACAGGGTGAACTGAGACTTTTTGTACCGCACACACCTGAATCCCTTGATCTGAATGCATAAAATCTGTTTTCAATAAAAGGCATTACTTGAATCTTAGTCATACCAAACAGTATTGGAGATCAGGAAGAGATACTTGCGTGATGGAAAAGGAGCAAATCTTTGGCAGAAGAACTTATGTTCAAGTGTCCTACTTTTTACTGAATTGTCTCCAATAGAAGGTTGCAAGCAAATAATATTGTCAAAGAATTTAATTTCTTCTCACTATGACTGGAGCTGAAGTGACTGTTGAGTTAGGCCTGACACCAAGAAGATACATTACAGAAGTGCAAAGGGCTGTTATCCAGAAAACTCAGACATTTTGTATTACCCTGAAACTGACCACTGAGATGTATTCCAATGGCAAAGCTACCTAACAGCTGAATGCTCCTGAGAGACATCTCTTTGTTAGAGAAGCCTGTGAGACTTCAGTGAACACAGATGTACATCCACAGACTTGTTCTTCTATTTCAGTCACCATGGAGCAGAGTATCATGGAAAATAAGAGAACTGTTTAACATGGGAATAATTGTGCAGGTAGTTATTTATCTGAACATACCTTGATGGCATTCCTATGAATGCTCTGTTCTTTGTCTTTAATGAAATTTTTTTTCTTCTATAAAAGAACTCAATACTTCTGAGAAGGAAAAATTTATTAACAGCATTCGGAAAATGTCTGTTAATATCAAGCTTCTGACTGAAAACTTGAGCTGAGGTTTTTAGCCATTTTAAAGCATGCATCCAAACAATATTTTAGTCTGATCCTAAAACCAGAAAAACTAATTTGTGCCTTTAATTAAAAAAAAAAAACAACCAAAAAAAAACCCCCAAAAAACCCCAAACCAACAACCAAATCTTCATGTTTTCATGCACTTCAGTTTTCAAAGACAATACACACCAGCACCATTATCATCACGAGGATAATCTTCTCTGCCTACAGTTAGAACTGGAAAAGCAAAGGAAGCAGTTTAATATGGAGTTAGAATACAAACTAAATTTTTATTCTGCATTCACCAGTCTTCCACATCAAGACTGAAACTTCTGTTTCACTTTCATTTAAAAAATAATTTTTTTATAAAAGATATTTTTAAATCAGATTTTCATACTTACTTGTTACCAAAAATGCCAGGATACAATGACATCATACTGATACTGTCAGGTACTGCAACAAATGTATTGCAATAAAGTCCACATTAAGAGAAATCTGTATTAGACCCAATCGGATTTTTGGCAAGACCTTTGTTTCTTCTATGCCTACATGCTTGTTGTTCCGTACCTTTGTGAATGATGTTGGAAAAGGCCAGGCATGTAGGAAAGGATCAGTTTAATATTCTGTTTTTGAGTTTTTTGTTGGTGTGGATGGTCTTTTGGTAATTTTTGGCTTTCTTAGATGTTGTTGCAAAACACATAATTCTTGATTCATGTACATGCACTCTACAATTACTTTATGTAAAAGTCAAAGTAAGAGGAAAAAGATAATGCACCCAGAAGATATCAGAAATATTGACAAGCAATGCCTGATATCATGATACCATGGTGTACTTCTAGACACAGTAAAACATCCTAAGTGAATAAAACTTCAATCCATCAAACAAGTATGTAAGTGTATGTAGAGGGGGTCAAAACACTACAGTGATGACCAGGTCCATGTTTTTATAAACAAGGACTTATATTACTTGGGTATATCTGGAAGAGATTAATTTCACATGTAAGTCATGTAAAATGAGAAAAAAATAATAGCTTTGAAGAGTCAGACAAAAACTACAGCTAATAAAAAACAAGATTAAAAATAAATCAGGGTTTTTAACATGTATGCCTATGAAGTCACTCCTGCCACTGGAATCATCTTCCATTCTTTTTTTCTAATATGTCCAGTCAGCCCCAATCTCCCACACTAAGTTGAAGTTGCAGTTATGCATTGAGGGAAAATAAAGAACTGAATCATTCATCTGAGCCACAACATAAGGAGAATAGCAACTGGCACATGTAAAGAGTTAAACATGCAATCAATACATGGGCTGGCAGGTGGATGGAATGTTTAAAACACCAAATTTTATTCAAGAGTTTAAAAATGCAAGCAATTTAGTAGAAGGTCTTGTCCTCCTGGTTAATTCGTTCACATTGAACCCCCAGAAATCTGCCAATCCTACAGTATACCTTTACAGATACGCATGATACATTTAAATATGAAAAAATAGGGGGGTGGGATGGGTGGGGGGTGGGAGGATAACGGCACTTGTCAATTAGAAAGAGTGGGAAGATTTTAAAGTGGGAAGAATTAGAGCTTTAAACTTCTACATGCAAAGACAGAAACGATTACTTATAATAAGACAGTGACAGCAAAGATCCCTTTGCTAAGCAACCCTGAACAGCCTGTTTAAAGGAACAATGACATACCACATGTTGAAGTGAAGGACAAGCAGAAGTAGATTTTCTGAAAGATAAATGCTTGCTGAAATCAGTTCTGTTATTCAGAGAATGATTACACATAATAGATTAATAAAATAGTACACACAAATATAAATTCTGGACTAGTGGCTTAGTTTCTCTGTCCTTGTGGGAGTAAATGATGATGTGTTTTACGCGACGTGTATACGTATCACATATACATAGGCAAGAAAAAATGGTTAGAAAGGAAAAAAAAAATCAGTTATTATTTCAGCTCTGACATTTATATTTATAATTCTTTGCTGTCTTGACTGAAGAAAACAGATCTTCAATATGAAAACAGTGGCTATAAAACATGCACAAGTTATGGATGTTTCTACCAAGTCAACAGGGAGTCCTAATGACAGTTAATTCTTTTATTTGCTGTTGGACATGGACTGTAAAACAATGTTCAGAACAGTTTTATTTCCACTGGAGCAACTGAGAAGTTAGTAAGAGGTTTTATGCAGATTTTTGTTTAACGAGGTATGAAGAGAAAACAAGGCTTTTCACAGATTTGGTTGACCACTTGCAGCTAGCCATGCAGATTGATATGAAATGGTCTAAACAGAGCAAAGCAGATCTCTTGCATTTGCTTGAGTGCCTTTTCTGCATCCATTGACTTCAACGGTGTCGTGGTTTAACTCCGGC
>NW_010259532.1:0-4672 GCF_000690775.1 Eurypyga helias
CGGGTGCTGGGGGTCTCCAGCAGCCCCCCTGCCAAGGGGGGGCTGTGCTCACGAGACAGGGGAGCTGAGGGGAGACGGCTGCTGTGGTGACCGCTGCCTGGGGACGGGCTGTGGGTCACGGGGTGGTGAGCAATTATGGCACTGTGCATCAGTTGGATTGGTGTATTCCATCATTATCATTATTATTACTATTACTGTTATTATTATTACTACTGCGGAGGGAAGTTTTGGAGCTCCAGGCTTCATTCCGTGTGGCTGAGCGCTGCAGGGTGATGGCAGGGAGGATGCTCACTTTCTCCTCTCTATGTATGGACACACACCAGAGGCCTCTCGAGCACGCGCAGGGGGCAAGGACCAAGCCGGCAGCACGTCCTGGGTGTCTAGCAGGTGTCCCTAACATGCCACACAGAGGGAAAGCTTTGATCCTGCTGTAGAAAAGTGACCAAGGAGGCAGCGGAAGGCGGAGATCCGAAGGAGCTCAAGATACGACGAAGAGAGGTAAACCACATCTTTCTGAAGGAGGAAAACAGCAGAAGCTGAAGGGAAGGCACTAAAGACCAGGACATCTGAGCATCTGCCGGGCTGCCGGCTCGGCTGGCGTGGCACCTCCCAGGATGCCAGGCAGGAACGGCACCCAGTGACTCCTGCTCTCGGGACACAACGCCTCGTGCCGTGACACCGCAGAGCTGGGCTGTCGGGAGGGCGAGGCTTCTGCTGATGGATCCCCTCTGCACTGACAGAGCCCCATTCATTTTCGCTGTCAGATGTTGCTGCTTCTCACGCCTTTCCCAGCGAGAGTAAGGATTGGGTCAGCAACCAGGATTTTTCTCCTTTGATGGCGTGCCACAGGGATCAAGTCACACCATGCTTTTTATCTGATACTTTTATATATTGCGCTCCTCAGATCCATACTGTCCGGCATTCCATTCAGCTCCTAATTATTTTTTCCGTGTCTTTTCTGTAAGTTCCCAATTTTTCAGTTTCATTTCCAAAAGATGTAAGAATTGGGCATGGCACTGCTCTTGCTGGTGCCACACACCACTGCCGAGACTCCCTGCTTGCTGCTGGCTTAGCCACGGGGCACCTTCCAGTTTCGCTGGAGCTTTTCCTGGGACTCACAAGTTTTCCATGTAGACCTGAGTTTTGAAAATCCAAGGTCAAGCAGGTCACAGTTCCCTGTTGGCTTTCTCAGAGTGTTTCAGTAGATTTGGTAAAACAAGACGTCTCCGGAAGGCGTCGGCCACCGAGCTGTGATATCAGTGCTGGGGTAATGGGTGAACTGGGTGGGCTCCAAGATCTTTTCCAACCTCAAAGATTCCATGGCTCTGGCTCAGGCACTGGGTTTAGTAGCACGAGCAGCAGCGGTGCCATCAGGGAGTTCAGCACATCCCCTCTCACAACTTCCCGATGGAGAAGCGCCAGGGTCTGTGGTTTCCATTGCTCTGGCAAGAGCCAGCGAACTAAGCAACCACCCTCCGCAGCCAAAACGCAGCCCCCGCCGTAGGAGGCGGGGAGACAAGGACCTGACCTTGTCCCAGCCAGGCCCTGGGTACCAAATCTGCTCCGCAGGCTGGGAGTGCTGGGAGAGCAGCTGGTCCCAGCGAGCAGGGTGCACACGAGCGTGGGGGCGAGCAGACTGCCGGGAGACCCCCACCGTGTGTCAAGGAGACGGCACAGCACCGCCCACCTCTGATCGAGCTGTCCCTGTCAAAGACACAAGCACCCCTGTGAGGCAGTGCTCAGAGGAGCTGCACGGAGCAGGGAATACTGCAGGCACGGGTAACAAGGGCCTTTCACCGTCAGTTTAAAGGGATGAGGTCTCGCCAGCTCTGTTCTCTCAAGGGTGGTAAATCAGCAGTGGGACTCAGTTTTGCAGAGAACGTGTTTGTAGGGATGTGTCGTCTGCTCCTTGAGAAAATCCTGGTTACAGGTCCTCCTCTTACTGGAGTTTTTCCTCTAAATGTGATCATCTTCAAGGGAAGGAGAGTATCTTCAATGACAAAATGCTTCTTGTGTCCTACAAAGCGCCAGCCTGACACATTTAGCGTCTCCAGGCCCCTGGAGAGGTGATGAATAATAAATAATGTGACATAAAGAGCTGACTGTGCACAGCTTTACACCATGCCTTTGGTGGACCCAAAGGAAGCGGGGCAGTCAGTAACTAGCTGGATTGAATTCCCCGAGCACCTCGCCGCTGCTCCGTTTCATCCGGGCGCCCAGCCCGGGGTCGCGCTGGGTGTCCGTGCCGGTGGGGTCGCAGGGTGCTGGCGGAGGAGCAGTCGCTCCCTCTCGCACGAGCCCGCAGGAGCGTGGGTGGACAGGGGGGGGGCAGCCCCCAGACCAGCCAGACGTGCTCTTGTCCCCGCAGGAGCTGCCGCGCTGCTTTGTCCTCGCTGGGCTAAGAAACACCGCGGGGAGGGGGGGCTGGGGCGCAGCCCCACGCGTCTCCTACATTTAGGCAGCTCCTCCTTGCAGGGTCTCAAAGACCCAGCTCCGCTCGCAGCACATCACAGGTCACGGTCCAGCTGCAGCCTCAGTGTAAATCCTTCCCCACCCAGATCTCTGAGGAAGGCAATTTCCCCGGATCGCTGCGTGTCTTCCCATGCTAAACCTGGTTTTGCAAAGCGCTTTATCAGATTCCACCACTGAGAAATTACTGCACAGCTCCAGTCGTGTGTCTGGGGTACGGATTTAGAGGAAAGGTCGGGCGGTGGTTGGCACCAGATAATGAAATCCTGTCACTTGGATTCCGAATTCTGAGTGCAGGCTCGTGGGAACGTGGATTTTCCACTCTTAAGAATCGTGTGGGAAAGGTTCTGTTAAACGATTTCTGGAAAGTCCTGAGAACGTCTCTTTATGGACAGTTGAGTCAATTATCTCTCAAATAAGAAACTACCCTGTCTCATGGAAGCTGAAGGAAAGAGACCACCCCGTCAGCAGACCTTCTGCCGAGCACGTCTTCATTGCCGCGCGCATCCCAGCGCCGTTGGGTCATACGTGTGTCTGCATGAAACTGCACAACCCTCGCGTTACCCGAACTCAAAACTAGGTACAAGAAGCAGAAATAACATAGATCATTCCTATGGCATTAGAGTGTGCAAATAAATGCGAATCGAAGTTATTGATTCAAAAAGGTGTGTGCGGCAATGAGAGTTTGGGAGGCAGGATGGCGTCCTGGGAAGGGTGGGAGGTTCTATAAAGTAATAACGCATCGTTACGCGGGGTTAGAGACAGGGTAGAACAGAATCAGGTGGAATGACGTCGACAGAACTTCAAACCATGTAATTAAAGAAGAATAACTACAGATCAGTCAGACTTCACACGCGTTACGTGCGGAGAGCGCCTTCCCGCTGCGATCAGGAGGAGCCCTGCTCATTGCCGGGGCAAGGTCCCTTCCAACCCCAACCATTCCCTGGCTGAGTCGACGAACCGCCCGTAAACCCGTGTTTCGCGGAGTCCTTCCTCCGGCTGTTGCGCCGCAGCGGCAGAGAGCCGTGCCGACGGCAACGCCGCACACCGCGCAGTGAGGAATGAGTGAGCATTCAGGGAAAAGTCAACCCAGCATTGTGAGGCTTGGGAAGAGACCACTCCTCACCTAAACTGATGGTACGTGTGACATGCATTAACCCTCCTGCAGTGCCCTCAAACTGACTCTGGGCTGTATCAGGAGAAGTGTGGCCAGCAGGTCGAGGGAGGGGATTCTGCCCCTGTACTCTGCTCTGGTGAGACCCCACCTGGAGTGCTGCGTCCAGCTGTGGAGCCCTCAACATCAGAAGGATATTGACCACTTGGAGCGAGTCCAGAGGAGGCCACGGAGATGCTCAGAGGGCTGGAGCACCTCTGCTATGACGAAAGGCTGCGAGAACTGGGCTTGTTCAGCCTGGAGAAGAGGAGGCTCCGAGGAGACCTCATTGCAGCTTTCCAGTACCTGAAGGGGCTACAAGGGTGCTGGGAGAGGACTTTTTACAAGAGCCTGTAGTGACAGGACAAGGGGGAATGGGTACAAATTGAAATCAGGGAGGTTTAGATTAGATATCAGGAAGAAATTCTTCACAGAGAGAGTGGGGAGGCACTGGGACAGGTTGCCCAGAGAAGCTGTGGATGCCCCATCCCTGGATGTCTTCAAGGCCAGGCTGGATGTGGCTCTGAGCAAACTGGTCTAGTGGAAGGTGTCCCTGCCCATGGCAGGGGGGTTGGAACTGGATGATCTTTAAGGTCCCTTCCAACCCAAACCATTCTGTGATTCTATGACTTGTCCCTGAAATGTGGCCCTTCCCAGGGAATCACAGCTAAGTTGTAGCTGCTTGGGGCTGAAATACCCGTTAATCCATGGATTACTGGGGGCGCTGCAGATCCTCTGACCCCCACTGCCAGGCTGGTTTCAGGTACGTGTCTGGCATTTCGGGTCGATGCCCTAAAACCCTTCTGATGGGCAAGGGGGGGGCTTGCCAGCGGGAGACGCGAGGGTGGCGTTGCTCGTTTGGCACAGCCGGACACGGGGACGTTTTGGGCCGAGCTCCCTGGAATTTAGGGCTGTCACAGTACGTAACCTGCCCTTCTGCAGCTGCATTGATCTTCCCGGAGAGGGGGAACAGAGAGGTATTGCCGGGGAGGAATGGAATGCCACCAGGAAGGAGCAGCAAAAGCGGGAGTGAGGGGACGCCGAGTCTGT
>NW_010259532.1:4774-6644 GCF_000690775.1 Eurypyga helias
TGCGGCTAATTAACGTGTTCCATAGGAGCTGCTGCAGCTGATACACACCCCGTGGGGTTCAGCGCTTGGCACGGTGAGGCCCTCACTCCTCTTACCTCCTTTTTATTATATGATAGATTAAAATACAGTTGTGACAAAATATTCTCTCCTGTTTATATGCACCGAATATTCGTCCTTTGCAATCCTCCAGCAGGTAAGAAAACAAAAGGGACAGTGACAGTGTTTCCTGAAGCCCTGCAGTACCTTTTCCAGAGGTTACACGGAGCTGTTGGAGGGAGGCCCTCACTCCTCTTACCTCCTTTTTATTATATGATAGATTAAAATACAGTTGTGACAAAATATTCTCTCCTGTTTATATGCACCGAATATTCGTCCTTTGCAATCCTCCAGCAGGTAAGAAAACAAAAGGGACAGTGACAGTGTTTCCTGAAGCCCTGCAGTACCTTTTCCAGAGGTTACACGGAGCTGTTGGAGGGAGTCCGGAGGAGGCCCCGGAGATGCTCCGAGGGCTGGAGCCCCTCTGCCCTGGGGACAGGCTGGGGGAGTTGGGGGGTTCAGCCTGGAGAAGGGAAGCTCCGGGGAGACCTCAGAGCCCCTTCCAGTGCCTGGGGGGCTACAAGAAAGCTGGGGGGGGCTTTTCCCAAGGGCAGGGAGTGACAGGACAAGGGGTGACGGGTTTAAATGGAAAGAGGGAGATGGAGATGGGCCATCAGGAAGGAATTCTTCCCGCAGAGGGTGGGAGCACTGGGACAGGTTCCCAGAGAAGCTGTGGATGCCCCATCCCTGGGAGTGTCCAAGGCCAGGCTGGATGAGGCTTGGAGCACCCTGGGCTATGGAAGGTGTCCCTGCCCATGGCAGGGGGTGGCTTTGAGGTCCCTTCCAACCCGAATCGTTCTATTCTATTGTTCCTCAGCCCCAGATGGTTGACAATTAACTGAACTCTTCCTCTCTCAAACTAAATGTCTTTCTCACTTATAAATTCTTCCACTAAGATAAACCAACCCTACCAAATGAATATGCAAGGATCTTTCTCTCTGCAGGGAGGGATGCTGGACATGGGGGTGTTGCGCTTTTCCTTAAGTGAGGGAAGTTACTGAGTATTGATCACTCCCAAGGAAAACACCTTGAGGAAAAAGTGGACAAGTTGCCTTCACATCTTTAGACCTGGTGAGAAGCAGTTGCCAGGTGACTGCAAGCACCATGTGCATCGGAACAATTGGAGGATTACGATGCAGCGAGGGCTGGTATCCCACACACTCCCGTTCGCATCATGATCGGAAGGATGGTTTCTTATCATCCGCTCTCGTTACTACAGTCCCTGTGAACGGGAGAGCATAAAGTCTCTGAATAATAATGAGGGTGGATTTGGAACAAAATTACTCCCCAAACATTTGGCTAATGCTGGAGGCAGCAGTGGAAATGGGAGATGATCCTGTGCATGCAGGAAAGACATTACTGGTTTTAAGGTTACACACCTGGAGAAGAATGAAACGTGACGTCTCCCACCAGCACTTGCCAAGTTTCTCTCTCAGCTTTTCAGTTTGACTTTCTCTTATCAAGAAGAAAGTGAATTAAACCCTTTTTTCAAGACTCACATTGGTGTGAGGAGCGGGGGCCAGCAGCGTGGGTGAGGGTCTCACTGAGGAGCACCGTTCCTCCAGGGGGGACACGGGGAGCAGCTCGGGCAGAGCAGCCAGGCGGGAGGTGCCTACGTGGTAGGGCTGTGTCTGCCCCTGGCTGAAAGCAAAGCTGGGGGGGAGCACGGCATCGCGCCCTCCCGGCCAGGCACGGCTGAGGACCTCAGCGCTGGTGTGTGCAAAGCACAGGGACAGGCTGGGAGGAGGATGATTGGGAACAGCCCTGAGGAGAA
>NW_010259533.1:0-9413 GCF_000690775.1 Eurypyga helias
TGCCCTTTGGCGGTGGCGCCCCCTAGTGGTGAGAGGGCGCTGTGCCGGGGGTGCTGTCGCTCAAGGCCTCGGCTTTGGCCACGAGCGAGGCTTTCAAGGCAGTCTTTTCGGGATAGGCCGTCAGGGGCCGTGGGAAATGCAGCCAGGACCCATGCCCGGTCCCGCACCGGGGGAGAAGGAGCCTGCAGGGACACAGGCTGGGGCTGCCCTGGGGCTGGGGACAGTGAGTGCGTGGGAGCCACCCCGGCAGCAGGCAGCCTCCTGCACTGGGCCAGCAGGGCACCGCCCGGAGACAAGGAAGGGATCCCCAGCTTTGCTCAGTATGCATCTGTCCATGTCCAGCTCTGGGATGTCCTGAGACCTCTTCCAACCTGAGTTGTTCCATGATAGCAGCGTGTCCAGCTCAACAGCACATGGCCTGCATCAGGAACAGTGTGGTCAGCAGGGCTAGAGAACTGATTGGCCCCCTGTACTCAGCACTGGTGAGGCCACACCTCAAATCCTGTGTTCAGTTTTGGGCGCCTCGCTATAAGAAGGACATTGAGGTGCTGGAGCACGTACAGGGAAGGGCAGTGAAGCTATTGAAAGATCTGGAGCACAAGTCCTGTGAGGAGCAGCTAGGGGAACTGGGGTTGTTTAGCTTGGAGAAGAACAGGCTCAGGGGAGACTTACTGGTCTCTACAACTCATAATGGTTTGGGTTGGAAGGGCCCTTAAAGACCATCCAGTTCCAACCCCCCTGCTATGGGCAGGGACACCTTCCACTAGACCAGGTTGCTCAAAGCCTCATCCAGCCTGGCCTTGAACACTTCCAGGGATGGGGCATCCACAGCTTCTCTGGGCAACCTGTTCCAGTGCCTCCAGTAGTGTTCAAATGGTTTAATGACAATATTATTTCAATTTAGTGGGGTTTAGGAGACCCTGAATTGCTGAAGTGGATTAGTAATTGTCTCATGGCATTTTGTTTATCAAAATTCTATGCTGAGGACTGAAATGGATAGTGTAATGTGACAAATTTTGAAGTAAATCACTGTTACTGTTGAAAGTGGACGTGCAGGATGCATGCAAAGGCTAACATTGCTTTCTAATTTGCAAACAGCCTTTCCATCATTTCAGTGTTTCAGGAAGAGTGATATTGAGTAGGTGTTTGGATTTTATCTTGGATGGATGCCTGCTAAGTTTAAGCCCTTATAGCGTTGCTGGGAAAGTATTGTTCCATTTTACATACTTTCAATTTTTACAAGACGCTTCCATGATCAGACTTGCCTTTTTTCTTTCATGACTGGTTTGTATTTGGAATCAGTATATACCTCTTGGCTGAAGACATTGTATATACACTTGTATTTTTTAAAAAATTGAATCCTTGACCAAAGCCTCTGCTAAAAGCATGATTTGTAACCTTCCTCGTCTCTCCGTATTTCTTGATAATGCAAAATACCAAGTAGTTAACATGATACAGCGCCAGTCCAAAAAGCAGTTTTACAGGTTAAGAAAAGATGAAAAGCATGAGGCTTATATTCTACTGTACAGCATTCAGCTATTTTCTGTAGTCCTCTGTTTCCCTGTGCCCAATGAAGTCAAGAAAAATGGGGCTAGATGGGCTCAATGTGCTCTGAAATTGGTGCAAGGGGAGAGGTTGCAGATGGAGTGTGATCACAAATGGAAAAGGTAACTGTTCCTTCAGCTCATCACCTGGTAACTTAAGAGTTGTTAAGGTATCCGTTGCTTTCTGAGGTCTACTGGACTGGTTTCATTAATGTTAAGTATTTTGCCAGCCTGTGTCCTTGCAGAGATGGTGGATGTACTTACGCTGTATCATTACTGCGAGCTGTCCGTGCTGCAGTATCAACATACCTTAGGGACTGCAGTGGTTTTCAAAGTTTATTTTCCCCTGTTGCTGCTGTCGTGTGTTATGCAGCAGGTCTTTGTGCCTGAAAATCAAGGAGACAGGCTATGGGAAGGAGATGCAATTCAAACCCAGGGCCTTGTTCTTGCTGACTTGTCGGGCTGTGGAATGTAACTAGAATCCAGCTGATACTGCGAGCGTTCACGCTTCCCTTTGGCACCTGACTGCGTTGTTTTGACGGTTCCTCCTGCAGCACAGAGCTAGACAGGGAAATGAATGAATTCACTGGCAAATTTTCAGAAATATTAGTTTTTTATTAACCATTATTTTCCTTTCAGCTTGTGTTAACCTGCCCAAGTGCCATATGCTGCTGAACTGACAAGTCTGGTGCACACCCCAGCCTGATTTAGTTGGTTTTGATCTGGGTGTACTCTTGCAACAAAGGCTTTATCTGTTCCCAAAATACTCAGAACAGTGAAGACAGCCACAGACATGGCCATGTAATCTTAAATTCCAGATGGTTTTAAGCAGAAACTAAAAATTTATGCTTATTTATCTCCTCATTTATAAGTGAGAAGTTATATTGACATGCTTGGATCTGCTTCTGCACTTCCACTCATCCTGGTAGCGAGTCCATATTCCTTTGATAGTTACACCGAAATACCTGTGCATGACTGTCCAGTTGACAGTGTTTTTTTAAAAAAATCGTTTAAGGATTTACATACTGAAAAGGCTCTTAAAGGAATAAGCTATAAATGATACCTACATTTTAATCATTTTAGTTTTAGAAACATGATCTCTGATAGACAGGCACAGAGAGGCCCAGTGAGCTCAGCCTGTCAAAGCCAGTCAGTTCCCCCAGATACTGCTCTGTGGTAAGAAATACTCCTTTGATTTTGGCCAGAACAGGTCAGAAAGCATAGGTGTGTGTGGGAAAATAAATCTGGTTTACTTGATTTCAAGATGTGTAACAAATTATAGGGGCGACTACAGTTGGTCTGCTCCCAGCTGAAAGCTGCAGTTGGGAAACCTGAGTTGTTGTTACAGTGGAAGGTAAGAGGTACACACACCTCTGAGGAAGCACTTACGTCCTCCACCAGTGGAGCCAGAGTGGATCTCTCTGTGTGGGCTTCAAACCAAACCCAAGAAATCACACACACACCCCCCCAACTCTGTAATTGTAGCCATGCAGATAAAACAGTTGTTTTGGTGCTGGGGACATCCTCCTGGTAGGCAGGTGAGATTGGATCACAGAGGTGGGTATCACGTCTGTGAAGTGAGGTGGGCTTTTTAGGAGCCTGATTTTCTGCTTTGACTTAAATAGGCAGCTGAAGTTTGTGGTGCTCTCTTCTTGTACAGCATGGACAAAATATTTCAAAGATTTACCTTATTTGTTGTAACTTATGTTCAACACTTCTGTCCATTTTTGGAAAGGGTACACTTAAAAAAACCTAGACACTTATTTGGAACTAAAGGATAAGAAATCTTCCTATGCCATTTAATAAGAACATGTTGTGGTTTCCATCCCTAATTCTAGATATTGTTTTCCACACATGGTCCTTGTTTCCATTATGTGGAAATATAAAATTGTTAGCTACAAAATATTGAATGATGTTACTTAAACTAAGGGTTTTCTCAGTTTTTCCTTTGTGCTTTTTAGAAGTATGGAATAAACAGAATATGAATGGCTGCATTCTTACTGCCTTTGTATTGTGCTCTTGCTTCTACCCTCAGTGCTGGTGTTCACTTCGCAAATACTTATCTTCCATTCTAGAGGACTTTGGAGCAGAAAATGAGTTTAAATTATAAGTGCCTTTATAATCATAGTCAAGTAGAAAAGTTAAATGGGTGTACACAGGAAACAGGAGATCTAACTTGCTTAGACTTGAGCTGAGTGATGCAATATTTAAATGAAGATGTTATAAATCAGGTTTAGCATTACTTCTATCCTTGTATTCAGTGAAGTGAACTTGCTAGTTCTTCTGCATGAACTGGTGACAAAGGCATCTATACAGCTTTTACAAAATAATTGCACGTTGCTAATTTACACGTTGGTGGAGCAGTGTAGCTAATGAGTTTTCTTTTCAAAGCTTGTTTTTATATCTCTTAATGCACTGCAGATTTGGAGAGTGCAGTACCCTTTTACACAATCATAACAGTGAGAGGATATAAATATGGCTTTGTTTTGTTGACAGAATGTGAAAATCTAGTTGTAATACTAATTCAGAGTCTGAAACAACAGCAAAATGTCCAACTCTGGGATGTTTTCTTAAACCAGAGCAATTCTGAAGGAGTTTTCTTGAAAAGTTTGAGAAATTTAAAAAATTTTGTTTAGTTGGGGTTTTTTTGGTTGGTTGTTGTTTTTGGGTTTTTTTTTTTTTTGTCTTTATGGAAACTGACTTTTGTAGCCTTGGAATATTTTGCACTGTTGTTGTTCAATAACTACAAGACCTTTTCCTTTTCACTTGAGTAAGCATGCTGTTGCAGGTGCCCCGAGCAGCCTATCTCTCTGTGGGGCAGCGTTGAAGCCAGGCCCTTATTTGTGAGATCTCACGTGAGCCCTGTGCTGCCACCCGGAGAGGGTGACCCCGAAGGCACTTCAGGTGCCCTGAAGGAGCTATTGGACCAGTTTACCCCACAGATGAAGTTGTGTAAACTTTGGTAATTGCCGATTTCCACCTTATGAGTCAGTAACTGCTCTAAGCCAAACCAATACTTTTGACTGCTTCAGAAAATGCTTGAAGACTGTATTACTGCTGTTGCGCAGGGAATTGTGAATATCTGTTTACTGGCTGTGATGGAGCAATACAACTTGACCCAACTGTGAATACAGATACCCGTGTAACATGGGTATAGTAGTACTTGAATTCAAATCAGCATTAAGCTTGGTCCAGTTTCTTTTGTGTTTAGCAAACAGGGCATATGAGCTGACTTATGTTCATTGTAGACAGAACACAAAATAGGAATTTAAAGGTGAACTTTCATCCAATTTGGGTGCTTCTGTGTTACTTGGTTAATACATAGAATTAGTTGTTAAAATTTGGAACCATAAATAGCTGTGGATTTTCTTAACTCGGTAAAATCCCTAGCTTCAATGTTTTTGTTGGTGTGGGTATGGGTTTTTTTTCTTTTTTTTTCCTCCATTTTTACTATGGTGTAACGAAGCTCTGCAAAGTGGGAGTTCTCCCAACTAGACCTCTCTTCTCTCCCAAGCCTCCCCCTCCAAATCTTTGATTTATGTGAAACCTTTAATAGAGTAAAAGGGCCTCAAGAGGAGGACTGCTCTGTGAAGTTTGGAGAGGGCTTTAATGAAAAGTTTCATTGTTATTTCATATTTACGTACCGAATCCTGCCAGAGTAAATTCTTGCCAAACTAGTTTTATATATTTCTTGTCTGGTCTTGCTAACGTATTGTTTTGTATCAGGACCTTGTCTGACAGGAAGAGCGACCAGAGCAGTTCAGACTATGGCACAAAGACTAGGCCATGCAGGAAAAATGAAGTCTGCCTAAAACTACTTATGCAATATCGAGAAACTTTTAAAGGAACTAATTAGCAAAACCGATGCAGCTTACGTATCAAAGCTATTTTTAATGTGGATTGTACATACTGAAATAGCACAACAGTGCTTTAGAAGTGGGCGTTTCTGCTATTGATTTTGTAATCGTGTGTTTTCTTACATTTGCCTTGGAGGTGGGAAATACTTGTAGAGGGAAGGAATAAAATAAGGATGCAGGAATATAGAAGTTAGTTCCAGTTAGGGTGCTGTTGGTGTTGATGGATGTAGTCAAGTCACTGAGCCGGTATTGCAATTATCTGTTTTTGTTCCCATTCCTCAGTAAGGAGATTAAGTGACACAAACAGAAATGGTGAAATGTGTCACATACGAGGGATCAGATTTTCTTGGAGTCCAAATTAGCTACTTCATTTCTGTTTTAGCAGTGAAGCCGGGCTTATGGTTCGATTCTGACTTGGCTTTGAGATGGAGTAATTAGCAGAGGGTACCTGAATCAAGTCCTTTGGGAGTGCCAGATGCTTCCTAGCTCACAGGTTTGGTTGTGTCTTCAAAACCTGGGTCTTCCCAACTGTGTTTCAGTCTGTGGCGTAGATACGAGAGGCAGAGGAGACCTTTGTAATGGGCTGGAGAAGGAGGAAGGATTCTCTTTCCTTTCAGTTTGAGAGCAGAGTTTACGAAGTCATCTCTTCAGTAGACTTCCATTTAGAACTTGTTTGTTAAGGAAATTTGAAAGATTTCTGGTTTACACAGGAGGCTTTTTCCAGCCTTGTCTATGTAAGTGTTAGGGGAGCATTCAGATGTAACAAGAAGTTTACTAGTGTTTGCTTTGTATACCTTTTTAGAGAGTAAATTTCTCTGATATGTAGCTGTGTGTGCACCTCAGTATTCATGATGATGTGAATAAGTAGTACTGTTTGTTAAAGTAAAAATTCAGGAATAATTAAAAAATGGATGCTGAAGGGGACCTACAAGAAAACTGGGGGGGACTTTTTACAAGGGCCTGTAGTGACAGGGCAAGGGGGAATGGGTTTAAATTGAGAGTGGGTAGGTTTAGATTAGGTATCAGGAAGAAATTCTTCCTGGAGAGGGTGGTGAGGCACTGGAACAGGTTGCCCAGAGAAGCTGTGGATGCCCCATCCCTGGAAGTGTTCAAGGCCAGGCTGGATGAGGCTTTGAGCAACCTGGTCTAGTGGAGGGTGTCCCTGCCCATGGCAGGGGGGTTGGAACTAGATGATCTTTAAGGTCCCTTCCAAACCAAACCATTCTGTGTTTCTATGAACATTAAGTGCAGTTTGAGGAAAAGCCATATACTAAGAAAACCAGTTAATTAAAACCAGTTAATTATATAATAAATACTTGCTTAAAAGAAATGCAAGGTAATGATTTTTAACACTCAAGACAAATGACCTGTTGTTCAATTTCTCAAATAACTAGCCTAATGACTGTGAAATGTAATTCTGAAATCTGATCATCCGATGATGATTTACAGCAGTTTTTAAGATGGATATACTATACAAACAGTGAAGTAAGTGTTACGGTTATAAAATTTTTCCAGAATCTTTGACCTATTCGTGTAGGTATCTTGTGCAAGTAAACAGAGTTCTAGGATACTAAAGCCAAAATGATTATCCCTTGATGTTCTTTCTTGCAGCATCCTGCCCAAGATTTCATGCAGCATATCCTGTCAAGATTTAAAACACATATGGAGTTCTGGTGGTCCCACTTATTGTCCTGTTCCATCATTTAAGAAATAAAATTATCTTCAGGTTTTTATGTCTTTGAGGTTTTCTTTTTGTGTGTGTGGTAGTTGGTTCCACCCCCACCACCGTTTGTTTTTTTGAGTTCAGGGAGGTTTTTAGGTTCGTTTCAGCTTTTTTTTTCTGGACTTCTAGACACTGATACCTGAAAAGACTGTGATGCTAATTGCTATTTTTAGGAAGCTAGGCACTTTGCAAGATACTGCAAGTTCAAGGTCCTCAAATTAGTCACTTTCTGCAGTCGTGCCTGCTCAGTGAAAGCAGGGAAGCTCTCCTACCTCTCACTGCTAGACACTTAACAACACCCCGGGGCATTGGCACTGTTATGGGGGAGTATTTGAGAAGCAAGAAAAGATTATGCATCATGTTCAGGTTGTGTGTTTATAGTGCAACTTTCCCCTGTTAGAAAACAAACCTTTGAAGAGTAGCACGTTGGGTACTGAACAGCAATGGGTCATGTAGCAATAGGTAGAAGACACTTTGTGGACACTACCTTATTCCTTACGGTCTCCTTTTGTGTCATAAGTAATAATGAAGACTGTGGTAGACGCATGCATACAAAACGTGTGTATGTATCTGTTTTCATTACAATGTGGAAAGTGTTCTTTGTATAAGACTCAGATATCCCCTCCACCAACTCTACCAAAGCACAGGTAGAAAGCCTTTTGATACCATTTAAATATTGGATCATACCCTTGACAGCTGTTGCGTAACGTTTTGTGCCTGTTGACCACTGTCTGAGCGCCTTCTGAGGACGATGTGTTTTATAATGCTTATGTTCAGTAGCACTGGGAATGCTGTTCCCCGTAGTGTCAGTGATGGGGACTGTGACTCATGCAGACCTGATATAAGTGTGAAGAGTATGTATCTAGTCTAGGGTGATTTGAAAAAAGAATTTTGACTTTGCATCCCAATTTGTATTTATTTACAGGAATATGACCTAAATGAATGTTAATGTCGAGCGTTTGTAGGACTGCTATGTGAACTGTTTGTTGCAATAGCCCTTTTCCACTGGTATGTGATATCTCTTATTGTTTTCTTCTTTTATGCAGGATCCAAACTACTGGATACAAGTACATCGACTGGAGCACGGGGATGGTGGGATCTTAGATCTCGACGACATTCTTTGTGATGTAGCTGATGACAAAGACCGTGTAAGTACAAATAGCTACAAAAGCAGCTCAGTGAGCACTGTGTGTTGACATGTCAGCATTCTGTGTTTCCTGCACGTGCCCAAATATGGGAGTCAGGACAAAGGTGTTTGGTTTTTTTGATGTATAATTTGTTTGACAGATGTGAGAAGCTTGTTACTGTTACGTTTTTCAGAAAGTATGGGAACTCTTATTTAAATCGCATGGTTTCTGTCCTTTTAGGTTTTTTAAAAGTTCAGTAAGAAAATGAGACTGCAGGAGTAAAACCACTCATACAGTAGAACAATAATGCACAAAATCTGTATCTGTAAATTAAAACTTTAGTGTCATGTTAGCAGCTGAATATGTGAAAATTATGCGCTGTTCTTAAACTGCAGAGGATCAGTGGATTTCTTTTCAAAAATCTTTTTGGGAGGAATTGCTGGTTACACAGAACTTGTGGAAATAACTTTTTTGTTTGTTTTTTAAGGTGAGATTTAGATCGCCGTCAGCTAGGTGGTTTTTGATTGTTGGCTGTTTGTGTGAGGTTATAGATACTTGCATCTCTGAATTAGATGTTCAAAAAGGGTCAGGTGTGAAACAGTGGTAAGCTCTAAAGTCGTGTGTAAATATGCCACTTTTCTCTGCTAAGCCGCATGTATTTGCTGAAGTTCTTGAGAGTGTCTGAGCCTGATACAGACTTCAGTCTGGAAATGTGTTTCAGGACCCCGCTCCCTTCACAGGGTGGAGCCTTAATTGCTGCTGTTGGAAGCAACAGGCACTCTGAAGGATCCTTGAACACAGACCAAATGATGACTTAGTCTAATTTTTCAGAAAGAAAAACTTTGCCTGCAGTTATTTCTTGTGACAAAATTCAGTTGATGTGGTTATTTCAGCTGGGACTTTATAAAGAAAAAATATGTGAGGAGTCTTGGGACATGGAGACTCCTTGCTGTCTGAAATGTTGGGATTACTCAAGCTATATAGAGTAACAGTGCTGAGTTTTCAGGAATTTCTACCGTAAAAATAGTGCCCAGCTAAGATTTCATGAAGAGCTAATTAAAACCTCTAGTTAGTTATCTCATATTGAAATGCTCAGCTGCGTGGTTAGTTTAGCTTTTGCTTACAGGCCTCAAGGAGGCTGGTGCAAGTTGTCACTAAAAAA
>NW_010259534.1:0-24646 GCF_000690775.1 Eurypyga helias
ATTCTATATATATTTTTAAATTAATATTTATAATTTATATTTTTTATTGTCTTAGAGTCTTTTTTATTATTATTAACAGCATCAAAGAAGATGACAATTGCACTCTAGGTTTTTATTTCATATCCTAATTTATAGATAATAGTTCATAATGCACCAAAGTCTACCTGTGTAGGAGCCAAGGACTGCAGTCTCATTCAGGTAGCAGTATCAAGGGCTGCTTTTCTTTTCACCCCTCTTTTTACAGTGGAATATCCGACTCTACTGTTTCCTTATTTATTGATACAGGTTTTTTTACCAAACTACAGAACAGTAGTCTCTCTTCTCTGGCTGATTTAATCAGGCCTATGCCTCCCTTGTTTGTCTGTGAAGTGCCCACTGAAGAGAAGTTAGCCAGATTGCAGATGATGCTGTCAAAACTAATTCTCCTTCTTCTAATAATTTTAACACATTTTGCTTCAACGGTGGTGCAGAAGTTCCCTATGCAACAAATTGCTTCTTTCTTTGTTGCAGAGATTTCTGTATAAATTAAGATATTTAACAGTATGAGGTGCTGCAATACACAACTTTATGTAACATACCAGATCATACCAAATTATTTTTATGTGCTGAAAACTAAAATTCTGTCACTAAACTCATCCTTGAGTGCTCCAGGTTATGTCAGTGGTTGATGTACATGGTTAGATGTTGTGATTGTTATTTGTTGGTTTTCTTTCTTTGGATCTAGTCAGTACCAGTTTGGTACCCGTGGGACAAATTCAGCAGTTGCCAAATAGTACCCACTTGTCTGGGCACGTCAGATACCTTAGGTAGAGCTTTTGTGCCTCTAGTTCCCACATGCTATTTGAAATGTATTGCTTTTATTTTTATGTTGTCGGAGCAAAGTCTTCAACTTTAGAATTTCATTGCAAGCTTTATGTTATCTTTACTTCAAACAAAAAAACCCCAAACCTACCACAAACCATGTTTAAAATGAAAAGGACAGTTTAAAAATCTCCTGATCCACTTTCAAATCATTTTCTCTCATCAAAGCATTTCCTTTCTGTTTGCCTGAGCTGTCCTCACTGCCGCTTCCACTCTACTGCAGATTAATTCTAGTCCCAAAGTGACTCTGCTAGTGTACATGGGCATTGCCCCAGCACGGACACGTATTCCTGAGCCTCTTCAGATGTCACAGCTAAAGAAGCACCAGAGATTACAAATGTTCTTTTAAAGTCGAGACTTTGTAGGACGCTCCTAATACACAAAAGGTTATATTTTAATTCCTCTGTTAAATTTAAAGTTGACATTCCCAGTAGAGTTACAAAGTGTAACTCATCCAACATTTAATGTTTTATAAAAAGCAGATGATTTTTTGTTTGTTTGTTTGTCTAAAATAACCAGCACTCACTATGCATGAAACAAGGTATGGCTTTGATATATTCTCTTCATGCTTTTCTGCAGATTCGTTTGTGTTTAATGTAGTCACCCCAGTCTGCTAGACTGTATTTGCTGTTTCCTTACAGACTCCAGAGCTTTCTCAGTTCCCATTTTCATAAATGTTTCATTTTAATTACTTGTTTTGTAATTCAGTCATATTCCGCTCTTGTTTCTATCAACAGGCTTTGAATTTCCTTAAATAGCATATTCTTCCATAAAGTTGTCAATGTCAACTGTAGGAAATTGTGCATGGAAAACATGATTTCCTTTTAAAACCTGTCTTTTCTTGTTAAATGTGATAACATGAAGTTATGTGAGGTTTTTTTCTGTAATTCTTTCTTCGAGCTTCATTTATAGTGCAGGTCCTCTTCAGTTTTTTGTTGTTCATATACAGCTTTTTTGCCTAATTATATTTATACACAGACAGACAAAAAGTGTATTTGGTAATCATCATGCTGCAGATTATTAACTGCTTTTCTGTAGAAATTTATTAATTGAAATATAGTAATTTCCTCTTTTTACTGTTTTGTTAGGGTAATCACTAATAACCCTCATTGGGAATACAAATAAAGAGTTAGTTTTTGGGGGTTTTTTTTGGTTGTTTTTTTGGGGAGGGGTGGGTGGTTGGTTTTTTTTTTTTTTTTGCAACAGCTGTTATGTTTGCAGCTGCTAATTTAACTGTTAAGTATGGGCTACAAATTCTTCCCACTTTTCTTCCCTGCTTTAGAGTTTGCTAAATACAAATCCATTTCACCCGTGGGTTTGCCCTTACATGACAGCTTTTTCAGAAAACAAGGCCTTCTAGCAATGAGAAAGAAACGTATGGATTTTTGTACTGGCTTTTTAGTATTTTCTTGGCAATAATAGGAATAGCAATTTTGTAACTGCAGTGATACTACCAGAATAGTTTCTCTTTTTAATTAATAATCTGGGTTCATAACTGGCAACAGGGAAACATTCACAACCATGTGTTTGAGTCTCACCGTAATGGAAGGGACAAGGAGCAGTTGTGAGTATGCTGCTGAGTTAGCAGGGGGAGCTCAGGGATAATTCACTTTACAACCAGATTAAGGGAAAATCTTGAAATTATTTCTGAACCCATTCCAGTGTTTCTTTCTTCTCTCACTCTCTTACTTTTTTCAGTTCTTCATTGTGCTTTTCATCTGAAAAAAATGTATTCCATAGACATTTCGTATTTACTTTTTTAAATTTTAAGCAACAAGTTCTACCAGTTTTTGCTGTGTCATAGTGATATCATAGTGACATCATTTCATACATCATATGATTTCAGAAGCTCCTATTTACTTCCAGCAATATACTTTTAAAGGTATTCTCTTTTCTTTCTTACTGCCATTTACATTTTACAAAGATACAGTTTGTTTCTTCATGATGTTGCTTTTTAGTTACCTGAAGTGTCACATTTTTTCCTTCCTTACACGTAGTTAGTGTAAGTCTGTCCCATCTCATTGCTAATGCTTTTCCTAGTCTTCATGACAACTTACACAGCTTCAAGTTTAGAGGCTGTTATGGTCACTTGAAACTGGCCCTGGTGATTGGGCTATTAAAGTTACTGAAAACTTCACAAAAATATTCTTTACTGAACAGTTTAAAGTGTTTTATTTTAATAGAGTTCAAAAGCACCAGAAATCTGGTTTTCTCTGCCTTCAGGTGAATTACTTCAGGTAGAGACATGGCTGAAGATACAAAGCAATCCATAAAGGGGATGAAATTTCATGTTATAGTCGTTATTACTGATGCTCAGGTTCTTAAACTAACACTCAAACACAGGCTTCTGTACAATCCCTGTGTGTTCAGCTTATGTCCCCAGAGAATACGAATACTAAGAATTTAAACTTTCTCTGCAATAATTTATGTTAAGATGCTGAACAAGCAAAATTACTTGGTTAAAATTTTGTTCCTGGGGGATTTGCTGCCGAACTGCTCTTGAATCAGTTAGAAAGCAAAGAAAAAAAAGAAAAAAACAGAAGTGTGGCTATCCAACCTATCCTGTAAATTCAGGTGTTTAGGTAGAAAGAGGCAAATTGAAGAGAGAATTTCTGGTGTCACTTTCTCTGCTTGCAAAGAAACGCGAAGTGCGAAAGACCAACTAGATGAGGGAATCAAGATCAGTGGTATGAAAGGATGAAGGTTTCCCAGGGGATGTGGGGATTATAGCCTGTTTCTGGAGATCGCTCATGCTGAGGAGAGACAAGAGGTCTGACATACAGTGGCAGCTCTTACGGTAGCATTGCTAAATAGCACAAGAGGCTACAGCATATTGGGGATTTTCTCGGCCCAGTGCTGTGGCCGCTGCCATCACAAAAGTCACAGTGTGGTCAATGTGAGTGTTTGGGACAGTCTTTCATACTTCTTATTTTAAAGTTCTTGACAAATACAGTGATTTTCTTTTAATTATATTACAGAACTAGGCAAATACAAATTAAAAAGTTTTTTCTTTTTTAATTGGCCATTGGCTAAGCTGCTTGCCCAAGGTCTGTCAGTGTAGAGATGTATTTAGTCCTTTATGAGCTCATTCAGTCCTTTTAGATGAGATTGAGTCTCTTCACTAGCTATAGAGGGAACTTCGATGACTAACTTGAGCTGAATGGATTCACCTCCTTCTGGTGTCTCTGGGAAGTAGCTCCTAGTAAAGTGGTATGCAAACAGATGAAGCTGCTTTCCTCTGAACACCACACAAACTGCTAATGAAGCCAGAAATATATTCTTTGAGCCCTATGCCTTTGGTTTAGTCACTAAAAACCACTTTCTCTTAGGAATAATTCTTGAGGTAAGTTAGTACAATCATTATTTTGATGGAGGAAGAAAAAAATTGGAAAAATCACAGCCAGCTTGAAGTTGTGGTTCCAGTATAAAAATAACAACATTAAGAGTTGCAAGGCAAGGTAAGAGATTTAAAGATAATTATCTACTTGTAAATTGAATTTCAGGTGAATTGATTGGTTGATTTGAATTTTTTACCCATGGGAGAGAATGACGGCAGAGTGTGAGAAATAAAAAAATAAAGCATGCACTATTTAAATAGAAAGAGACAAAGAAATCAAGGGAAGATCTACTCTCAGCTGTTCCTGAGCACTGCACTTGGATGCACAGCTTTTAAAAAGTTTTAACCTATAAAAGTAAATAGTTACCCAGCTCTGTGTAAATTCCTAAGTCTAATCTCTGCATGCTGAGAGTGGCAACGTAAGAGATATTTAGTGAAAGTATAAATACTGATTTGGGGTGCACTTAATGGATATGTGATCATGCCATTATGAGGAAAAACAGGAATGCTATTGAGTAGATTTTTATGCATACACACGCATACATGCAGCCATTGGAAACTGGAATTTGGGATTCACAGGGCCAGATTTGCAGAGCTGCATGGGATGCCTGCAACAGATTTCTTCACAGCTGTCATGTGCCACACATTCTCAGATTGTAGGTGCGTGTGAAGGATAAGAATATAGAGTATCAGATAGCACACTAAGCTGTGCCCGAAATAAAACTATTTTTTGACAAGTCAGTTCAAAGTCTCTGAAAATCTTTACTACCTGAGATACTTCTATAGTATAAGGACCTTGATCTACATCATTCTTTCTTACATTACTTTGTTTTCATGGCTGTTAACCAGGCAGTTGACAGAAATAAGATTCAGATTTAGACTTGTCAGTCTTGATACTTAACTACAGAATCATTGAAAATATCTGAATTAACTGCAAAATCATTGAAAAAATGTCGTATGTCAGCTTCAATATTAATTTTGAGTAAGAAAACCATTTACATGATAGACAAATGCACTGAAGATACTATGTATCTTTGATTTTAGCCTTTGCTATCTGTGTGGGTTACCATATAGTGGCTACGTTAGAGACTTAAGTGAAAGCTGAAGTAAATAGATTTTTTAAAAATTAAATATAAATCATAGTTCAGTGTGAAGAATCCTTTAAAGATAGAACATCATTTATCTATAAAGTAAAAATTTCTATTTCTTTTAACCTGAGAATCCATCTTTTAGAAGCTGTAGTATCTATTAAACATAAGTAATTTTTCGGCTGGTTTCAGGGTTGAGGATAGTTTCAAAAATATTATAGCTAATTTTTTCTAAGCCAGGTGCTCAAAGTTAAATTCTGAAATAGAAATATCATGATCACTGCACTGGTGAATTATGTGAATGATCACTTCTCTTAAAATTCGATTTTGTAGCTTAAACATGTACTTCGAAGTCTGGCATTAGTCACCTGTTCTGGAAAGTTTTGAAGTCTTGAAGTACTTTCTAGTGACTTTTGAATTCCTTTTGCAGTTTGTAAGGGAGATGTGAGACTAACCTGAGTATTTATTTATTATTTTTAGCACTTAACATATTGCATATTTGCTTTTAAATGGTTTACACGGAATATTTCAGAATTCTGCACAAATTTTAGATTTTACAAATTTTGAACATTTGTAAATGTTGAGTTTGATTGATCTGTTTACTGCTGTTTGGGGCCTAAATACACAAAGAAATGTGTAACAAACGTTAAGAGTCAGTAGAGTTACTTTAGCTTCAGTTTAATGAATATGCCTCATAGGCAAGATTTTTTTTTGTTGAAGAGGCTTAGAATAGGGGGTTTTGTTGCTGGTTTTTTGTTTGCATTTTTTTCATGTGGTTCCTTATGTTTGTCTACACTGGGCTCCCAAAACGTATGTTGTCAAACTCATCAGTTTCTTTTGCAAATCTCACTGCTCAGTGTTTCAGAATAACTTTATCTGGTGATAAACTACACAGTACAGATCAGGGCAGGTCTTGCTGTCTGAGTAGTGGGTTCCATCCCCACCAGAACTTTAGAAACCTCGCTAAAATATTTCTTTGTAATTTTCTGTTAATAGTGACATGTAACAAGTTTACATGTATGTGTCTGTAGTAACATTAGAGTTGTCACACATTTGCAGTGCCATGCCTGAGTCTTCCTTCCCTCGTGTCAAGTGTGGACAGCACGTGTGGGAGCATGCAGAAGGGGTGACTGAGACTGATTGTCGAGAACTGAGGTTTTTAGTTTGCTTTTGCACCAGTCTGGGCACCAACACAGAGAAAGATTGTATGAAAATGGGCCTGCAAAGTAGCGGTCAGGGGGGATCTTGCTGGCTGTCCCTAGACTTCCAGAGACATGCATGTGGCAATGGGACTGAGTGCAAAAGAGAGACAGAAGAGGGAGTTGCAAGAACCTGACACTCTGATTTTTCTGGGATTGCATCTGTGAAGTGAGTCCTGAGAATTTGTTGTTTAGCTGGGGGCTCCAGTGGTGGCTGTAGGGTTTTGTGTGTGTGCAGACAGAATACTTTTCAATATTGTGTGTTACACATGTGTATGTGTGTGTTTGTGCAAAATTCTGTGTGGTGATCCCCACCACCTTAAACCATTTGAGCAGCCTCTGACAGAAATGATATAAACTAGGTCTGACTAAGGATAATCTGCTTACATCGCTTGGAGGGTAGTACTCATATAGTCCAACGTCTGTCCCAAGAGTAATGTAGCCGCATGACTTTTTCCTGCAATTATATGCCCTGCAACTCTGCTAGATGCTCTGAAATTTGCATCTATCTTAGAAAGTCAGCCCCTTTATAAAGGAAGGTCACTCAGTGTAAGGTAAGTATCCTCTTTATGACAGGTTGCTAGTAAACATTCCCAAATGTTTGTAAGCCTGTCTCAGTATTTACTACCAGAAGAGAGTTCACATTCTTATTATTCTTCAGCAAAAATGTAAAAATACACAGCCTGTTGTTACAAAAATTCAAAAGTAAATGTAACAGGTGATGGTGGTGAGAAAGAGAACACTGGAGTTCTGACAGTCACTGGGTACTGACCCTCTCCTTCACTTTGCATAACTCTCTTCTGATTATTTTGTTAACCACCATGGCCACCCGTGAGGATCAGCAAAGTGTATTATGGGTTAGCCAATAATTGTGTTTTGAAAGTATAGAGAGCAACAGAAGTGCTAATTATTCTACAGAAACTGTTAAATTTCAGTGTTAGAAGTCAACCTGCATTGGAATAAAAAATTCATAGATTAATGTCATTGCTCACAAACTTCATACATTTACCATTGTCATACAGTAACCCAAATAGAAGGATCTGCAGCATGATGGAAATAACTGCGACAAAGGAAAATGATGAGTATTTTGAGCATAGCAACTGCCTTATTCTGTCTTGTTTGTGCATTCCCCATCAATATTTTATTTCAATTAAAACAGATAAAACTGCATCCATTATGTCTTATAAGTGACCATATGAAATGAGTTTAAAGTACTGGGGATGAAGCAAAGTGACCGCATCATCGGTTCTGGGCTAAAGGACCCGCAGTCCAGCGTGAGGATAGCGGCCTGCTGGAGCCTGTGCTTCACCTCCAGGCTGTTTTCAAAGCAATTAGAAGTGTAGTCATCTGTTTCCTGTTTATATCCTTTCGTAATGGAAATCTATGGAGTTTTGCTAAATGGACTTTTTCACAAGTCCAGATGGTTTCCATAGCAATTTTCATCTGCCAAGTGAAACGTCTCTCTTCAAAATTGCAGGAATTCATAAAAAGTCCAAATTACTTCCATTGGAAAGTGCTTTTTTAGTGTGGGTTGGGTTTTTGTTGTTGTTGTTGTTGGGTTTTTTTGGACTTAATGTGGTTTGAGTACCTCATCATCCTGATTTGCATGTTCCTTGGATTGTGGTCACTTCTCCCAGGATATCCCGAAGATGGGAGCTCATAGGGTGCATCATTTCTTGGCCTAGAGGGTGGAGTAACAGCGTAGGAGTGCAACAGAACTATTCTCTAAATGAGAATATTTTCGATTGAAGGCCAAAAACTATAAACATTAGGAAGAGTGAGAGAGAGAAACAAGTTCTGGTAAACTGTCTTTAAAAAGGGGTACAGATTACTGCCATCATGAAACAAGTTGAGTTTATGCCATTTAAGTTGTATTTCGTTTCCTGACATGCTCCCGTTGGGGTTCTTTCTGTGATGTTTCCAAATAAGCTTGTAGGTGCCTAGAGAGTCATGGGAAAATCTGAGGGTGCTGAGAAGGTAAACAATATTCCAAGTGTTAGTCTGGTCTGTAAGGTTATAAAAACCCCTGTCATTCATCGATAAAATAAACAATTGATATATTTGTATGTATATATTCTCCCTTCCATGTAAACAAAAGGATATAAAGGCAGTGGCTTTGTTGATGTTACCAAGTCCTTCTCAGAGTGAAAACTGCTGGTAGCGTCTTTCGGCACTGAAAGTCGTATAACATTCACTGCACTGGGATGTTTTGCTAGAAGCCCAGATTCAGATGGCCTAAAGCCAGTGTGCCTGCCAATGTGCCTACCAATATGCCAAATATTATTATTATGTTTAATATTATCTCTTTGAAGATGCCAAGATACCCAATAGGAAAGGCTAGGCACAGGGAAGCTTTAGGCTGTCCAAATCTGTGTCCAAAAGCAGTAACAGAATGGTTACTGAGAATGATATTTCTCTTCTGTGTGAATAAAAGTCCAGATGTGATATTGTGCTGCCTGTTAAGATGGGTCTTATGGTAAGAGACTAATAAAAACATCTACTAGAAAAGTCAATATTTACCACCAGTATAATGGCTGTGGGTGTTACAATAGTGTTTTAACTTCTGTGAAGAAAATAAAGAGCATTACATTGTCACTTAGAGAGAATTCCTGTCACAGCCTACCAGGAATCCCTGATCTTCTACTTAGCAAAGCTTTTGCCTTTGAAGTCTCTCCATATATTTCTGGCTTAGCCAAGAGTGACTGAAAAATAGCACAATATGTTTCTCAATTCCTCTGATGACATCCGGGGGAGGGCATATTACTTCCTTTAGCATTCCTACATCTGGAAAATACTGAGGTGGGATAAGCAGTTGATACTGAGACCTTAACAGCAGCCATTGAGTCACAAGTGGTTCATAAAGTTATCCAAGTTTTGTTTTGTTTTGTTTTTTTTTTAAACATTAATTCTAATGCAAGTGAAAACAATGACTGCTGATTGCTGTTTACACTTACACTGCATTCTCTCCTAAGTCTCTTTACATTGTTTCTAAGCCTGAAAATTCAATAATATTTAAATTGCTTGCATTAGTATAGTAAATAAAATGGCAATTACTGAGCAATCTGCTTTCTAACACATTAAGTGATTTATGGCAGAAGCAGGCAATGTATTAATATTCTGTCTGTGAAATTAAAAATATTATGGCCAGAAACTGAAATGCAAACTCAAAGGAAGCTATAAAACTCCCAAATAATTAATGTCTAGCACCAAGGAAGTGGCAGATAGTGTTAAAAAAATAAAAAGGTTGGTAAATTTATTCAGAAAGCAAATAGGATTTAGATTGTTTAATATTCTAGATTTCAAGCTTTGTATAGGAAAGAATGCAGTGTACACTTTTCTGTACCTATTTCTAGGGAAAATAATCACATAAGCACTTGCCCTGGCGAAACACTGACACAAATGACAAAATTCACACGGGGCCATGTGAAGGAGGTGTGGTTAAAGTCTAGAGAGAGCAGGCAGTAGGCTACGGTTGCAGAAGGAAAGGTTGCAAAATACCCGCTCTTGCAGGCTTTGCCTGTGCCAGAACCTTGGAAAGCCATGCAGGCAGCTGCCTCCAGCCTTGCAGGAGGGATCCGTGTCCCTCGCCTTGCTGGTAGGAGGGTGAAGCCTGGCTTTCTGAGGCTATCCCTTTCCTCTCCATCCCAGCTCTGCCCCTTCTCTCTGCCACCCACCCTTGCAGAAGTGGCCCGACCTTTCATCCCTGGGGCAGAAAAGATCCCTTTTTCCTGTACTTCGAAGGAGCCTTGAACTGCCTTTGTGTACAAGACACTGGCTGCCAATCTTGCAATGTGATTATCAGAAAGAAGAGTTCTGTGAGGGTTTTTTTCCAAGCCCAAAGAGGTGCTTTCTCATATTTTCCTTGTTTCCCCACAGATTTTCACTCTCAGTTCATGGTCTGTTGTGGCAATGACAGCAGAAGAGGGCTTCTTGACCTCGTGGTTAAAGCATAAGATTGACAACCAGGCATCGTGGGTTCTTCTTAACTCTACCACTTACATTGCTTATCAAGTTTTGGTTTTTTTGCCTTTTTCCTCAAGGTTATTTTACTGTTACGGTATTGCAGACCACTTTGGTCCTTTATATGGTGGTGTTTGTAAAATGAGGTGTGATGTAGCAAGGAGTAATGAAGCATGATAATAAGAACGTTGTGAAATTTCATGAGAGCCCTGTTCGGCACTTCCACTTCACCAAAGCATCCCTGCTGAGTTCACTGGGCCTGGAAGCCGGGGGAGTTTTAGTGAGTAATGTGCAAAACCAGGCTCTTTGACTATGGTTTAATCCTGAGATACGTTTTGTGACTTCAGTGGAAGCTGTGCATGTCCAACAATTGTCATATCGGTCCATTTTGATTTGTAAAGTACTCTGAGATCTGCTGGAGAACCAGGCTATTATTCAAGCTTTAGTATGCACTGCCATGAGTGAGCTGATTTTGTGTTTGGGCATAAGCAATGGTTGTGAGCACCATGGTTAGCAATGTATTTTTTGGACAGGAATCCTGCACTAAGTATAAGAATAATTCGTTATTTTAAGCGTTTTAATTATGTTCGTGCATTCGGTTTTTTGTGTGCAATTTTCAAAAATCCTTCTATAATTTCAGGAACGTGTAGGACCCCTAAGTCTTTTAATTTTATGTGACTTGGGGTTCTAATTCCCTAAGCTTACGTGATGGTGTAGCCTATGTATTTTCCAGGCAAAAAAACCCAAGGTTTGGAAACACAACTAATGGTTCTATAGTGAGTTGAGTTTTAATGCCAAAAGCTGGGATTTCACTTTATTTGTATATCAAGACTTCAATGTATTATTCAAAGTGACATAACTTACTTCATAAACTTTTTTTGAGAATTCATAAGTAAACATAAAAAGTTTTATTAATAGGTCTCTTAAATGATTCAGTACTTGAAGTCAGATATTTTGAGTGCCTTCTTCAATAGAGGTTACCATATAATATTTTCCTTCAAAGAATTCCACAAAGAATTTTCCTCTTTAGAAAGTGGAAGCAATGTTTTTCAACAGGACTGATGCCAAAGGCACACTGCCTCCTTTTTCTTAGTGCCCATCATATTTCACTATACTGAGGCAGCTGGTTTCATATTTCCAATTCGTAAACACCCTTGGATTTCTTTTCAATATAACCAGATCTGTAAACTTCCTAGGTTTGTAAATCTTGCTTGGGGCTAAATATATAACCCTGTAATGTATTTTACCTTAAAATCTTGATATGTATGTTCAATTGTAACTCTATCTTAATGCAGTTTTTGTCTGGGAATTATTATCTAATGCTATTCAAGAAGTCCTCAATTGCATTTTGTGTAAGAAATTTAGATATTAAATAGTGAGATAAATTTCTAGAGTATTCTTTGTATTCTTACTGACTGGGGAAATTTGCTTCTTCATGTCTATGATAAAGGTTGCTGGGGCTTTTATAGCTCTCATTTATGGGGCAATATTTCATTGTTTGGCATGTAGTGTTTGTACTGCTATAATCCCTAGAAGGCCCACTTAAAGACAGCAGTAAGGCATTGTAAAAACACAGATTATAAAAAGTTTGTGTGTCTCGGACATCTGATAAAAAGCACTAAATAGGTTAAGACAGCCAAGTATGCAAAGGAAGCAGTGAGGTAAGATTGGCCAACGTGGCAGCGTGGGATACCAACCATGTCAGGTTTTCCTGCAAGCAGCGTAGTTAAAGAATAAAGATTTGAAGAACAGTGAAAATTGTTTATGGATGTTCCCAACTGGTTCCTTCTAAGCATTAGAGGATACCTAAAAGAAAGTATGAGGGACCTGTCTGAACGTGTGACAGGTTGGTATCAAACACCCAACGTCACAGGCCAGGCAGAGGTAGGAGGTCCTCCAGATAGTGCATGAAGTATCCAGAGGGCTGTCTAGAGCCATAATTATAGTCATTATTGGTGTTGGGGCAGAGGTCTGATGCAGCAGCAAGAGGGGTGCAGGGGGGATCTCATACTGGCCACCCACACACAGGTGCTATTCTGCAATGGTCCAGGGGGATGCGGTTGATATTGTCAAGGCCATAGGGTGGCAGAAGGTTCCAAGGCCACATGAATGTCATATGGTGACAAATGTGACAAAATCTAACATGGTGCAAGTGTGTATGAACTACATCGCCAAGGAAACTTCTCCGAGTCAATGACAGTCTTTCACAGTGCCTGCAGGGCACGAGACAGGTGGCGTGACTAAATGTGAGACTTGTGGGCACACACGCACATAGCTCCTTCCCAATTCTGATCCCCTGCCTTTCTGTCTGCTTTTTACTGTCTTTTTCCTATCAACTCTTTGATGCAATTTCTTTTTATGCTGTGAAAACATTGGAACTTTCAAATCAAAATTGTAAAGGTTTTCATTGCAGCATATAAACATTTTACAGTCATAGCTCATATTTGAATTTCATAATAACAGTGAAGAGAACAAATCTAAAATGAGTCAACAAATGTGAACGTGAGTTACGTTAACCTGATATAACCCCGTTTCTGTGTCATTGCTGGCATTAACTCCAACCTTACATCTCATCACTGTAGGAAGCTGACGTACAGATCACTTCTGCGAGCTGCAGTTTGGAGATATACCGTGAGACTGAAAAGATCCCTTGATGATGTTGTTGTAATTGATGGCATGCAATGCTTTTGGTTATAGGAAGGTTCTTTAAAATATGAATATAAATTTGCAATAAATACATAAACAGTATTAATACAGAATATGCAATTATTGTTTAGGCTTTTAATAAGTGAAAGTAAATCCACCTTTTCCTATTAAATAATCTAAAATTATTTATAAAGTGTTGAATGCATTCACACTTATTTGTCTTCTGACTGTGAATTTTTAATGCACAATAATCAATACAGAGTAAAGCTCAAAGGAGGTATTTTTACTTATTGTATTATGTAGTTGCTAAGCCTACTGCGTTAGCAATCAACAGGAGACAGATAAGAAAACACAAAACCATTACTTCCCATATCTCGAAATATTTATATAAAAACTGTGTAGAAAAATGCTTTATCTTTAATTTGTACTATATTTCAAATAATTTGTCCTAATAATTAAAATTCAGTTTCTAACAATAGGATGATAATGAAAAGCAAATGAAAAAAATATGATGTGTTCATGAATACAAGGACAAGAAAAAGAAAAATACAGAGACAAAAATTATTTCATTTAGGTTTTCTTTGAAAATAATGAAATAAATTATATTATTCTGAATCCTTCATTTTCACTTCAGGCTCATTTTCCTTGAAGATCATCTTGGTTTTACTATTCCAAAGCACAAAGATTTTCAGCTTGAACATGTTTCAGATTATGCCCTTTTATATTTTTCCCTTCAAGTTTTAGTCTGACTAGCTGAGACATTTAACTGAGATGAAACTCAGAAGAGATGGGCAGAAATTTTCAGTGACTCCAGAAAAATTGATTTAGAAGCTTAGCAAAGGAAAACATTGTCTACAGGTTGTTTTGACAACTGAAAAATGTTGCTGAAAGGCTATAATTCAATCTGACGTGCTGGGAGATTTGTAACTTCATCCATAATGATGGGTATATGTGTCAAGCGAAGTCTGGATTTCCAGATTTCTGAATAAGTTTCTCGAATCAGTCAGATTTGGTAATGTGATTTAATTACCTTATTGCATTGGTTACCGCAAAAAGGCTACCCTGCTGTACTGCTCATCTCCAGCATGCATCTCGCTTGGTGCTGCAGGAATAAGCTGAGTAGGAGTAATAAACAACCACCTCTGAAAAATGGTTACAGGTCTGCATTGTAAACACTGAATCCTCTGGGCCTTATGAGAAATATTTTGTTAAAGAACACAGTTCGTTATTTTGTCATTAGATCATTCGATTTCACAACATTATGGTAGGATCTTTTGGCCAGAAGGAGTTGGTGTCTTGTCTTCTGCAGAAGTGTGACCAGCGTATCGCAGCCCATATAAAAGGGATGTGACAGTGGCCAGCCTTTGCAAAACCATGCATATCTCGTGTCTCTGACCAGCCTCGTGGCTCTGACAAACATCACATTAAGCTTTAGAAAGGAACTTAGAAGAATTCATTAGCTAACTTCAGAAATCCTTTTTTTTCCCCTTTATTGCATGTGATTTCTAAGAGAGTGAACGGAATCAGCAGTCATCATCTTTACTTTTGCAGAGCTTCCAATAACTGTGTGCGTACACATGGCTTCAAAATATGTGTGAACTTGTGTGAATTTTTTGAACCAACATACATGTTCATAGAAAAAGCAACTTGTTTTGTAATCAGTATTAATTATGGCAAAGTAGAGACAGAGCAAGCCAACATGCATGTCATTTTGTCAATTAATATAATTGGCATTAAATTAATTTCTTTTATACTGTTTTTAGCACTCTAGAAAAGACTCTTTTTTGAGTTTAATTAATCTATCTCCTAGGGAGGACAGTGTTTATGGAGTGCCTTTTTTTAGCTTCACATCTGTGCTTAATTATGTCAATGGCTACTTCTGGATCCTTAATGAAAACTACACTTCTTAAGTAAAGTTTTGACCCATTGATGGCCAAAGGGGTTTCCTAGAGATGGGCAGCTATGACTTTAAGTCCTAAATTTAAGAGCTCAGACTGTGAGCCCGTGTGTCAACATGCTCTCAGCTCCTTGCAAGATCAAGCCCTACAAGACCATGGACAGGAGCCGCAACGCTTGGTTGCCATAACACCTTGAGTGCTTCAATGCAGTTGTGGCAAGCAAAGCACTTTCTTGTTTTGTTGCAGTAAGACACAATTCTAAGTTTGAGAGTGAGGTCTCTAATATAAAGTCAACTTGTTATATGACTTAAGCAATAAAACCACATTTTCTCTGTGGCAGTTTTCGGAATATCCAGGTAAATTTTAAACATTTTTTGTCATTAACACTATAGGGATGTAATTCTGTGTGACTATAATCCTAACTACGTTTATACTAACAAAGTACACAGGTATATATCAAGTCTTAAACTGACATGGTTCCTGGTACAGTTTTTGGCTTGGACAAAGAGACACCTTTGCAAACAAATGTTGGCCACGGTGTAGGCATTAGCTCAAACCACACAGCAATAACATTCAGCATTTTAAGGACAGTCATACTATTTTAACCTTATGGAAATGCATCAGCTGGTCTAAAAGCCAGAAAATAGTCCCTGGCCCAGTATATAGGGTATGTATAGCCATAGGGCCTTCTCCTACAGACATGGGCTTGCACAAGTCATTTCAGTGGCGGCAGTTAGACTCATTAGTTGAGTTTGTACAATTTATTCTGGCTATAATGTTTTCATAATAACAGAATAATAGCATTGTTTATGATTCCAGTTCTGAACCTGAGATTTAAATCAATATTTACATCATGGGGCGGGAGGAAACAAAACAAAAAAAAATCACAACAGGCTTGGCCAAACAGCTGCCTTCTACAGTAATTTTTGTCTTGCCTCCATTTATTATGGTCTCTTTTTATTTTATGTCCCCGTCTGTCACTGACTTGCTCTTGCTATTTTCAAGTTTCTGTTCAAGCACTGACCTATCGTTCTTTTAAAACAATTGCTTCTTAGAGTGCCTCACATTTAAGAAACAATCACAAAATCATTAAGTAAAAAATAACTTTTATTCTAAAGAACAATTTGATCTTTTTCAAACCATGGTGCTTTACAAAATTCAATTAAATTTCCCAGTGTGATTCCTTTTAGCCAAAGTAAGCAAAGAGTACAGAACAATCATTTTTACTTATTGACCAGAAGTTGACTAATTCACTCTCTGTTTCTCATGCTTTTCCCAACGTTTGCTAATGTTGGGTTGTGGATGCTACAACTGAAATTTATTTGCTTGTAAGGAAATATTTATGGTAGCTTTGGTTTCATACTTTTATAAAACAGTTTAAACATCAGAGCTTACTTGAATTGATATTCTATATATAGACCCATATTTTGTTGATCAGTATTAGCTTGCAGATTACTTTGAAAAGAAATTTATTATGGCTTATCAAGATGAGATCAACATTATGTGTTATAAGAACTTTGTTCCTAGATGTCATATGGCTGGTCTTGTTTTCATTTTCTTCCTCTTCCCTCTCCAGACTTCAATTCCTTCTTTTTTGTTTTGTATCCTGATTTTATACTGATTTGTAAAAGGATGGATTTATAATATGTCTTTAGTATAGTGCTTATTGTATTGGGTTAAGCCTATCTTCTGTTATTTAAATCTGGAGGATTTTGCCTTCAGGAATAAATTATCTGAATTCTTTAATGGGCTTTTTATAAATATACTACAACATTTCTTTGATTATCCTTGAGATTAAGCTTCTCTTAAATCAGTATTTTTAAATTAGGCTTATTTCTCCTCTGTTTAATTGAGCATGGAATCCAAAGAAAATGGCAGAAAGGCCAAGAATTTGACAGTACTGATCTGAAACATCTTCGGTCTAGTTCTGAGCACAGTCAGAAAGAGACATATCAAAGACCTGCCTTTAAAAGTCTTTCTCTGTTATAACTGCACCCTGGGTTTTCAAGATTTGGTTCAACACTAAATTCATTTGCTTGTTCTATGGCCTGTACTGCTGCATCTTGTTTATATTAATTCTGTTCAGGGTGCATTTTACAGTTCTTATCATTACTTCTAAAATGTTCTATTTTATTCTCCTGGTTGCTGGGACTTGTTTTATTCATTTAAACCTGTTGGTGACTACGTTACCAAACTTTTTATGGAAGGTGCATAAGTTTACTTCTTGATTTCAAATCACTACCTCTGTTCTATACCCTAGTCTAAGTAAGACCTGGTTCCTTTCTAGTGATCCTTTACAATTATCTGTGTAAATAAGCAATCTTGTTTTATGTTTTCAGATATCTTCCTTGATGTATTGCTCCTGCTTATTGTCTTTATCCTTACGTCTAACTAGTTCAAGTTCTCCCTTAATTTATTTCTTTTCCCCACAGTCCTCTAAGAGGGTTCTGGTTTGCTTTTTATTATTACTTCTAATTAGAAAGTAGAAACTGGTTGATAACTTTTCAGTGGAGTAGGTTTTATTAGAAAATGTCAGTTGCACAGAATTGGCTTTTTGAAAACTATATGGAAACTGGAAATCAGGAATATTGCTTTTACATGTGAGAGTCAGAGTTTATGGCTCCCAATTCCCTTATTCCCCTACTATCTCCTTCTACTCAGAGTAATCTGTTCCTACAGACCATCCAATTCAAGTGGCTTCAGCAGTTTCAGGATCAAGCTTGACAGTGGAAAAAAGAGGTTTCTTTTTTTATTATTATTATTATTTTGGTAGTTTAGTTGCAGTTCCAATTTCAGAGAATTTTGACTCCTAAATTAATTTTTTTTTTCCTTAAGATGGAGAGTATCTTTCTGGCTCTGCAAACCTCTCCATCCTGCAACTATGTACATCTGTAATATTGATGGGGCAGGGCTCAGCAGTCCTGCTCTCTCCAGTCCACTGAGAAAGAGAGTGCATTATACCGGGTGCTCATGGAGAGCCCTTCTGACCAAGGTGTAGTAATTTATACCCTGTATTATCTCTGGACACCTAGGCTCAGGGTATGTGTCTGCTGTATGTAATCTCTGTGCCTCGATCCCCTCTCAGCCACAGATGTATCACTTATCTTAACCTCTCTTCTGCTCTCTTCTCTCTGACTCCTGTTCAAAAATCTCTGCTTCAACTGCTCATTTTCCCTGCTTTGGCAGTCTTTTACCATATGTTTGTGATTCACCAGCTGTCTTATAGTTTAACTTTTTACCCTGCTCTGTCTATTGATTCTTCTGTTAAGATGTATCCCAACAGACCGCATCTGTTTCCAAAGGGCTTCCTAATGCCATGCAAACCTGAATCTCTTCTGAGCACATCACCTTGGGAGCCAGTCATTCAAAACAGTGATGTTCTGGCAGAAGGACGGACTGGCTGAATTATCCATTCCAACACTCATCTGTTCCCAAGGTCTGTAGCCCCACCATGTGACTGGCTTTTCTCCCTGATTTAAAGAATGACATTAATTTCCTTACTGAACATAACACCTCAAAGGTCTATTGAGAGCTAATTTAATTCAAGCCGAATGCTGTGGATCACAGAATCATAGAATCACAGAATGGTTTAGGTAGGAAGGGACCTCAAAGATCATCTAGTTCCAACCCCCCTGCCATGGACAGGGACACCTTGCACTAGACCAGGTTGCTCAAAGCCTCATCCAGCCTGGCCTTGAAAACATCCAGGGATGGGGCATCCACAGCTTCTCTGGGCAACCTGTGCCAGTGTTTCACCACCCTCTCCATGAAAAATATCTCCCTGATATCTAATCTAAACCTCCCCACTTGCAATTTAAACCCATCACCCCTTGTCCTGTCACTACAGGCCCTTGTAAAAAGTCCCACCCAGCTTTCTTGTAGCCCTTTCAGGTACTGGAAGGTACTATAAGGTCTCCCTTGAGCCATATCTTCTCAACACTTCCTCCATCTGGAGCTTGCTTTAATATTATACCTCTCCAATACGGACCAAGTTTCCTAAGTGCTTTGCCTGCATACCACTATAACTCTTTAATAGCACGTTTCAATGCAGTATTATTTGTTGAAGCAAAATTTTGCGCAGTACTATCTAAACAAGTGATGCAGAGCAATTCACAGCCCCTGCAACCTCACAGCCTCACACGTAGGTACGCTGCCAGTGATGAAGGAAGGATGAGCAAAACCAGGGCAACAGGCAGCAGCATGGGCTGGCTTTAATGAATCACAGGTTGTGGCACCCAGTATGCATTGAAAAATTAATAACTCTTAAAATAAGTATTATTTTATGATAAAGATTGCTGCAGTTGAAATTGCATAGCAACTGAGCATATGCTCTGTGTTCCAATTGTATGATCCACATGGCACATGCTTGGCGGCAGATTTACTTCTATGAGCTTAGCAGGTGCAAACAGCCCAAACTGATCTCCGTGAAAAGATGTTATTGTCTTCAGCCCTCCAGAATTTCTAGGGTTTTAAATCCATAGCTGAAGCTCAGCTGGAGTGTTACTGATTGGCATCTGTCACATATGTTAACACAACACGTCTCACAAGTGTCGTTAGTTATTGTTTTTCCATCATGGGTTTTCTTCTGCTGTGGGCTACAAGTCTGGCTTCAACACCGAGACTCTGAACTCCTTCATTTTTTTTCCTTTTACAGCGTGGAGAACATAAGGCATAGTAAAGACTGTAATGAGAAGAAAGTAACAGATGAATAAAGATTCAAATCAGGTTTTCTGGCAGATTTTAATGACTGAGCTTCCTGCTGCTTCTAGATCCTGTCCATTTCACTCTCTTTTCTATGGCTGTTGCTCCTTAGTGCAGCCGTGCTGCATCTCATTTGGCCCAAGTTGATGTTTTATTTAATTCTTCTGAGGCTCTCACAAATGCAGGAATTATTTTGAAGAACTAATATATGGTCTGAGTCTCTTTCTGAGAGGAGCCAGATTTTTCTCATGAACAACCAAGTCTTTATTTCTGCTCAACTACCTAAATCCTCTCAATTTTCTTGTGCTTTTTCAAAACTCATAGACTTTTCCTTTCTATAGATTAACAATGGGTGCGTAGCACTCTCATGAGAAGGCACAGTGCCATAATCAGATCAATTTTCAGAGTAGTAACTGCATGATGAAAGCATTTATTTTTTCAGCTGTGGTATGGCTGTGGAACAGAGGGAGCAGAGGTGCCTGCCCTCCTGCCACCCCCTGGCCTTCAACATCACCAAGAGCACGGTACCACTCCTTCCCTCTGCAACAGGGTCAATTCACCCCTTTACTCACCTGAGATCAGGTTTTCAAGTGTTGTGCAGCCCCAAGAAACCAGCAGAGCAGTTAAATCCAGAAATGTGGTAAATCACATCATTCATGAACTGAGTCTTTGGGGAAATAAGCCATTCTCAGGGGGGTTATGCTGGCTGCCTGCATAGATGGTTTCTCCGGCTGTTATCTTGGGATGCGTTTGTTTATTAGGAAGGAACAAGGATATTGATATGAGCAGGGGGAGTTTTTTATTCTGCAATGGGGAGTTTTTGTCAACCGCATTTTTTTTTTTAACCAATTCTGAATGTTAACATCATCATTCTGTTTTTAAAAATCTGCGTGTGATTTATGCAGTCAATCTGCAGTTCAACTATGTGAGTGCTCAGCTAATATCACAGAGGAAGGTTCCCCCACCCCGTAGGGAGCAACTGACTAGTCCAAGTCTGAAGACAACTCATCTGCTGCAAACAGTGGGTGCATCACAGCAGCAAGGTGTAATAACGGGAGGGAGGTACCTGCTATTTTGGCAGCCAGAGCGATTCTCAAGGCAAAGGAGCCCTAAGACAGGGATGTTTCACTGACTCACCTATCTCCGTGACACTTCAGAAAAAGAGTCAAGCGATGATGGTGGGCTGGAGGTGGGCCTGATGATAATAAAACTTTAACTAAGTCAGCAGAATCAATTTAGAAGCAAAAGGCATTAGAGCTCATTACTAACTCCCCAAGGCGTCCAGCTCCCAGTCCAGCTATCTCTGAAGACTTCCAGAGCCTTATGAACAACAGTGATAACTGGGAAACAGTGCAAGGTGCTGTTTTATTTTTTTTTTTCCCATGGACACACAGGAGATTTGCATTGCTGTCTTGTATTTGGGCTAGCAGGAGCTATTCATATTCATCTCTTTTCTGGCATTATGAAATCTTGCATAGGTGGGTTGTGGGATGTGCAGGAAACCTTTCTAACTAGCCTAAAGTTAATGTCAGTTGATATAGCACGGTAGCTTTTTTAGAAGTAGGAATTAAGAATTTACAGTGAAGAGTGTGCTATGGCTTGAATATAAACAGTTTTTTGGTCACCATCAGTATGGGACGTTTTAAACTATGGCAAAATCACCTGCACTAAGTAACTGTCCATACAGAGTAAGAAAGCACTGCAACAGTGTACTGAAAAACACTTAGCTACAACACAGGAGTTTAATATTGTTTAAATGCAAAGAAAATACATAACTACCTATGAAATGTTTAAACAGTATTGTATTGTGGATAATAAATATAGTTTATAGTATAGATGTCTTCTACCAAGAAGGGTGAAATGCAAAATATTGCAAATACAGAACAAGACAGAAAAGAAAAAATTTATGAAGGTTGCACAAAGTCATGGCTGGCAGATGTTATGTCATATGTTTTTGTGCATGTGTGCCTATTATTTTTTATTTAGTTGAATGGAATAAAGACTCTTCTTGACAGAAAAGGACCCCAGGGTGCTGATTCCATGTACCAGTCAAGACAAGGAGCCAAAAAATTGGAGACAAGTGTGGAAGAGGTTTTTGAGGAACAGCTGTGTAATTTTCTTTGCCTTTCTGAAAATATAGGAAGCACTTGTTAATGTAGGGTTCATTAGAATATCTTAATACACGCAGCATTCATCTTATGTGTGAGTTCTATTTCAGGAGTGGGACATGGACCCATCTCTCTCCACTTCTGCTGCAGCTGTGTACAGGATCTGTAGGTTTGTAGTCCTTGTCTTCATTGTGGGGCAGACATATAAAAGAGAGCAGCACAGGGACCTGTGATATGGGTAAGATCAGACCATTCTGCATGCTTGTTTGATGGCATTTTGATCGGTTTTCAGTTAATATGCAGAAGCCACTGGAACTCTTAGTAGTTTTTCTCTTACAAAGCTCTTTCCAGTTTTCTCTTGACACACTTATTATTCCTGGAACTTTCATGGCCCTCTTGCAAGGTAGCACTGTCTGTTGAGAGTGTAGGGGTGTGGGTCTGTAAGGTAAGATCAGGGTCTGAGATACAAAGTGAGTAATGTTATGAAATTTTGAAGACTTTGTAAAGGATTTGATATGAATTATGTTTAGTCAGAGTCCAGAATATGGGAAGGTTGAAGGAGAACTTTAAGACTAGATAATTGCAGTCAATTTTTTTATAGTTATTCTATTTCAGTAAAGAAGATACAATAATGATCCAGCATCCATTTTCTGTATACAAGCAATGTTTCCATTTATTTTAGAAGCTAAACAACCAGATACTTTTTTTTTTGCTAAGCTTCATTATTTTAAAGTATTTTAATAAAAGTTTCCATTAGACTTAATTTATTTTGCCAATTGTACAAAATGTTGACAAGATATATCTCTTCAAGACCTAATCTTAGCAAAAATACAATATTTTTACCTCAGTTCCTAGATTATGAAAGTTTTTTCATGCTACTTTTCCAGTCCATGTGAATTCAGAAAATCATCTGAGCAGTGAAGGCATGAGGTGATACTCTGATCAGTCTCAAAAAATGCCTTGATTTTCACTGCCTTGATTGATCACTGTACATTTCTTTGCCTTTCTTGATGTGCCCAATGAACTAAAGGAAGTAAAATGAAATACATGAGATCAGAAATGGACTTGCATGATTCCATTGATAATTTAAAGTAAATGTCCTGACATAAAATAAGTAGGCACAGAAATTATTTTCTTACCATATTGCAATTTACAATAGGAGAGATTGTTCCGTACTGGCTTTCAAATGTCTTCATACAACCAGACTTTCAACAGTGTACAAACTATTTTTTGTCTATAAGGTGTTACTTTCTGTGCTGTATTTTCCGAATTTATTTTTATTTTGTTTGGAGCACTATGATTTGATTAACCTGTGCTTGACATCTTTGTCTTCATTTGGTTTTGCTCCTTGTTTCTGTGCTCTCTATTGAACCAGACTAGAAGTGATGCTGTATAATGTGATTGAAATGTGTGGCCAAAATACTTATTTATATGAACAATCAAATATTTTATGTCACAGTCATGGTGTTTATATTTGGCCTCTTATCTATTCTGAATGCAAGTATCAGCTGTGTATACTTGAAATTTTGAATGGCAACACAGAAGAAGAGTCTAAGAAGCAATTTTCTGTTCTAAGAAATATTTGGGAGTGTAAGTGAACCCCAGCAGACATTTTAATAGGAAAAATAACCCTCCTAAATCTAGTATTATAATTATTATTGTGCTTCTAACACCATATGTATCAGGGTGAAAACAAATGGCATCATAAGTTAGTAAATAACAGCTGCATTATTAGAAAAGAAAAATTTACTTCCAGTGTACACTAAGGCCCTAAAAGAAGTTTGCAAGATGTATCAATTGGGCACATTTCCAAAGACAGAGATAAGAGCAAAGGAAATGTTATCCCCATATTTGTCCTTTTTGTTTCAGTATGTGCTCTGGGTCATAATACTACTCCTCCTCAACATCTCAACATCTCTACTACTAATAGAAAAAGAACCTGTCAAGAAAAAAGACTTACGTTAGAAAAGGGAGATTCATCATAACTGGAGAAAAGGCAGCTGAAATTTCATAAGAAATGTTTCAAAATCCAATATTTTTTTCAGGAATGTAATGCACAATTATGACTGAAGATCATGTCCCCAGAGACCAATTGATGAGCACTTTTGTTCCTTCCCAGAGCACAGTTACTATAATCCAACAGGGAACGTTTTGGAAAAAGGTGCAGTTTTGATGTATGTTTGAAGTAGTGGGGAGGGAAATCAAATAGTTGTTTCATGACTAAATGACTGCTCCAAAATTATGCAGCTCATCTACAGCACCAGTTTTAGAAAGAGTAAAGAGCTAAATGCAAATAAAATAATTGGAAGAAAAGTAGGTGGAGACTGATCCTGAAAGTGTGACAGAATAAAATTAACAACATGGAAGAGAAAAATAAATCTGAAAAATGAAAGTAAAGTTGGTTAAAAACCAGAATGGCCTATCAAAAAAAAAAAAAAAAAAAAAGCCAACAACTTAGAAAAGCTTCTAGAGATGGTAATGACAATTTTGTTTAAAAACAGAGGGGAACACTGCATTGAACTGGTTTTTTCCTATAATACTTAACAAAAAGAATGAACATTAGAACCCAATGTTCATTTTCCATGTGTGAAAAGACAGAAGGAAATTAGGATTCAAGCAGAGTCAATAAGAAACAAGAGAATGTAAAAGGTGATTCACCTCCAAAGCTAAGAAAAGTTTATCCTTACAAATCTGAGACCAATTAGCTATATTTTTTAAAATTAGCAAGAAACCTCTTGGAAAGATTGAGAGATTTATCAGTGCCCCAGCTAAAACATTGGATACCAAATTTTGGGAAACATGCAAAATCTTCAGCTTTCAATCACCTGAATAATAAGAAAGGGAAAGA
>NW_010259534.1:24695-60425 GCF_000690775.1 Eurypyga helias
GGTACAAAGGGCAAAGTAACTTCATAACTAAAATGCTAATTAGAGAATACGTTTTGTTTACTTAAAAATAATTATTCATAAAATGGATAGTTTTGATGAATGGAACAAGGTGGGGTAAGTGGTAGCAGGATGACTGGATGGTGACATTGGGAATACGATAATCTCTGGATCATATGCAAAATCAATACTTTGTATATCTGTGTAGGGGAAAGGATGAAATGCCTGGACATGAGAGAGGGAAGAAAGTAAACAGTGAGAGGACTTTAGGTTATACAATATTCATCTCAACAAGCAAAAAATGTGGTGCATTAGTGTAAAGATTAAAAACAGATATACAGAAGCATTCCGTTATGGTACAGGAGCAGAAAACAACTGAGGAATACTTCAAAACAGGAAAGATGATGTTTGCAAGAAGGGTAATATGGAATGAGTGGCGATCTTTCAACCAACACTTTGAAGGAAAAAGTGGCTTAATCACTTTATTTATTTATTTGATTTGTTTTCAAATATACCAGAATGAAGCAGGAAGGTTTCTAATTTAGAGTCTCAGCTACACACAGAACAGCAGCAGAAATTGCCATGTCAGATGGGACCTGTATTCCCATCTAGTAAGTACCAGCACATTATGCAGAAGATACCTGTTAGTGTTAGTTCCTTTCAGCTGGATAGTAGCTCACCCAGCCAGTTGTTTATGATAACCAGTTTTGAACCTAACAACTAGTTTTGCCAGCAGCTCCTTTAGAAAACGTGGACATTTATCTTATTTTCCCACTCACTTTGCAGCCTGGTCAAAGGTCTTTATAGAGGAAAGATTTTGGACACTGAATGTGAACTGGGGCTTTCTTTAGGGAATATTGCAATGACAGCAAAGGCATAAGAACAGCAAAGACAATTAATACTTTTGAGGCTAATTTAAAGGTAGTATATAAAAACATTATTAAAAATGCTGTAGTTAATCTTCAGTATGATAAAGAAATATTTTAGTGTCTCTAGGCATTTCTGAGAACATACATGCAAGAGAATGACAAAAACAGGAAAGTCCAAAGGTCTCTCTAGGCTAATACCCTGTCTTTCATAGTGATCAACTACGTGTTCAGCAGTGAAAAGGCAGAGCAATATCTGTAGTTTTAAACGGTATTTCATAGAGTGGGTCTAATTGACCTAGTCAAATTAGAGGTGGCTGTGTTCTGCTGATTCTGCTGTACCCATTATTAGGATGTCTTATTCATCCTCCTTAAGTCTCACATTGGAAAAAACCCTTTTGTGGTAAAAAAACCCTTTTGTTGTAAAAAAACCCAAACAAAACAGAAGATAAATGTATTGGGTGGGCAAAGACTACAGCCTACTACAGAGGTCCTGTTTCCTTCTGTCCTCCACAACTACCTGTATCCAGCCATTGTTTGACTTCCCTCCTGTAAGCTCAGGATTGTGTTTCTTTTCAGTGGTCACACAACACATAATCCCATCCAGTTGTCTTTCATAACGTAACGTCATGTCTCTCATCATACAAATTCATGGTTTAGGTAATGCAAATACCGCATTAAATGCTCTGTACTCGGTTCAGTTATCAACTCAAGTGCAGAGCATTTAGTGCAGCATTGTACTGTATCAGTTCATTGTCCCACCTTACTCACTTTTGTCACTTTCTAGATATTCTGTAAATAGCCGAACCCTTCCTGGGATTCACTTGGAACGTAGCAGCTGTGCTTCCACCTTCTCACCATGCCAAATTTTGATGGAATAGGAGCTGTATGTTCTGAAACTGAAACTAATGGACTGACTATACTTAAATCTTCTTTATTTTAATTATTTTCTTTGTTACTGAGGTAGCTGGAGTGAGCTCACTAAAGCAGACAGGAATATCTCTGCAGTGTTGGACAGCTCAGGGGCTGTCTCAGTCCCACACAGGGTTTCATCTGGCAGGTGCCTGCAGCTTCTCCTTGTGCCATCTGCATGCTCAGGCTGCTAAAAACCAAAATGGATATATTCTGCTTGTCTGCTTTACTCAGGGGATGATGCACTTCAGAGAGATGATGCACTTCAGAGAGAAAACACAATTTCACAAAGGCAACATGATGCTAAAGCAGATTGAAGTTTCCCATTCTTTACTGTCCTCAGCCACTACTATCCCTTCCTCCCCCCACATGCACCACATCTTATTACCCTGCCCGGTTACTGATTGATCAGACCAGTGAAAAGATAACAGATTAAAAAAAAAAAAAAGAGAGAATGGGGGGAGTGGGTGGAGGAGGGTTTATGTAACCCAAAAGATTTCACAAGATAAGTTTAGTGCAAATAAAAGTTGAGTCAGCATCAATGAAGGAGCCAGTAACATGTGAGAGGATGGAGTAAAAAAAAAATGTGCTGCTGTAAGGAAATTTGGAGGTGGAATTGTACGCTGCAGCATTGCAGGGGGGATGAGCTCTGGGAGCCAAGAGGGTTATGCTGTCTCTCTAGAGCCTTGAAACACCCTCCTGAGATGCTGTGACATAGTCTCAGGAACTGGAAATGCTCAGGGGCTTGAAAAACAGAAATGACATCCCATGTAGCTCATCCTCCTACCACCAAAATTTGTTCTTTAATATTTTATTTACTGTGTATTTCTACTCTGAGGATAACAATGCCCCAGATATAGGATTTCCATCTAGTTCCTGTTAGAAATTTTACAATATGAAGGATCCCACAAAATTATTTACCCTATGTTTGCTTCATATTATTTAGTCAAGTTTTATCCTCTCACTTTGTGCATTTTTAAATCAGGCTGCAGTGACAGTTATTATGACCATGTTTGGATGTCATGTATGCAAACACATTACAATGTCTAGCATCTGTAATTTTTCTGCAGAAAGACACTGAACCCTTCTAATTCACCTTTGCTGCTTGTATTGCTCATCTCCCATGTTATAACATCTTTGTGCCCCAGATTACATTATATTTCACATCTTTCCTGCCAGAGCAGAGCTGGAAATTCAATATTGTTGTTCAATATGCTGCTCACTGAAATTGATGGTGAGTGTAAAACACTGGAAGCCTCTGGTCCTTATACTGAGCAAGTGACTTCAGTGTGCCTTGTATTTGATTCTTTATGTTTCTATCCTTGTGCTCATAACAGTAGCAGGACTGCAGAAAAGATCTTGTCGCCCTGCGGTGCATCCTGAGGTAGGGAGTGTGAATTCAGAGTTGTTCAGTGGTGATTTCTCAGCTGGGTACACATCCATGCCTTCATCCAGGACAGAGGCATGGCGGTAAATCACAGCTTGCCCTGGTTAGCTTTAATAAGAGTTATCTCTCCTGGGGAATTAGGAAGTGCTTGCAATGGTTGCAAGATATTAACTGTGGAAGCTCATTCCAAATGTTATACCTAGAATACTTTGCATTATTTAAGATTATTTAAAAAAAACCAACAACAACAACAAAAAGGAAACCTTTCCATCCCACTTCCACAGCACTTTCCTTATGACAGAAATCCTTTGATCTAAAACATGCCATAGCCTAAAATCTGTTGACAAAAGCACAATGAATCCCACTGGTTTCAATAAGCATCTTCCGCTGTAGCTGCCCATTCTTTCAGAGATTAGGGGTGCAGTATCATAGAATAGTTTGGGTTGGAAGGGGCGTTTAGAAGTCATCTAGTCCAACCCCCCTGCAATGAGCAGGGACATCTTCAACTAGTGGGCGAACTGCATGGCTGTCTTGTAACAGAGATATCGTGGCTTTTGGGTCTGAGTGGGCACATGTATGGTGTCACCAAGACATCCTCAGAATGATTTGGAATAGCCAAATTCAGCCTTAAGAAAGTAAATTAGAAAGCTGTGGTTTAGCCATACGATAGAGCAAGAAAAACAGACAAGAGTAAAGCTAGTGGTAGGATGAAGGCGCATCTCTAACAGGCAGCTGTAGTATTACCTTTCAAAGTGCCATAAACTGGCAGACAGTAGATTTCTTGGAGAAACAGCCATGCAGTAAGTGAGAAAAAAGGCCACTTAGAAAACTAAACTTCAGTTTAGTTTTCAAACTAAACTAAACTAAACTAAAGCAAGGTCCAGTTACCTGTCTTCACCTGCACCTACCAGTCATGGAGACAGGCAAACAAAGTCTGATGGAATGTTACAGAATTGTCAAATTTGGACTTCTATAAACCAAAACAAAATATGCATTCCCTGGCTGGGAGGACTTTTCTAAAAATGCCTGGCCTCCAGCCTTCACAAATCAATACAAGAGTTAAATGTCATCATAAATTATATCTTGCATCAACAATTTTCCCTGTATACTATATCCCATATGTAGATGTTGTTTCCCTCCATATGGGCAGGAAAAACCTGTCTCAGCTGCACTGAGCAGAGCACTTAACTGAAACATCAGCTGAAGCAGGAGACTCCAGCTGGTTGAAGCTCGACTTATGCTCCAGCAACTCATGGGACAGCAGAAATTCATGTGTGACCATGGAAGCAAACAGGAATTAAAGAAAGCAAATGCTTTGGCTTTTATTCACTGGGAGCCAGAAAAAAATCCAAACCTGAAAGCCAGATTTTGGATGGGAGGAGGTGGGGAATTGATTCATTGGCCTACAGTGGAATCAGATGGCAGAAAGCACCGAACTTGCTCTTTTAATAATGTATTTCTGAAAGTCAACACAGTTTCTTCAACTGCGACCTTCACTTCAGAATGTCCCTTTGCCTAAAATTTGTCTTTTCAAACCAGCTGTCCATGTATATTGGCACTGAGGTCACTACTACCAAGAGAAATCTTCCCTTCTTGAGAGCACACAGTAACTCTTGCTTTGGTGAGGTGAAGGAGAGAGTGGAGGAGTGTGTGGAAAGGTGGGAGAGATTCCTTCAGGATTTTCTGGGGTGTTGGGAAATTACCTCTGTTCATGTGAAAAAATAGCATAAATTTAGATAAATGTCTAATTTCCCCTAATTTGTAGAGATGCTACAGCAGCTAACATACCTATCACTCTTAACAGTAAGGTTCATTGGAAATTAAGCAGAATTGGACTAGCTATTCAGTACTGTAATATACATTGATTAAAGGATTAGTTATCATTTTAGATGTAGCAGTAAAGTAGAAATATTTAGGCATTCCATAATATTTAAAAAATAAATTAGATTGTATTAAAATCTACCAATTGATGATCTTCAACTGGCAGTTTTACTGTACCGTGTAACAACTGTGAAAATGCACTCAGCAATAGTAACCCAGTATATTTCTGCATAAAAAATATTTTATAAGCATTATTGCATTTATTTTTCAAAGAAGAATGGCCTTTCTTGAGCTATGGCAGTAAGAAAGATTGTAGCCTGTGCAAATGGAACTGAATGGAAACCAGATTATAGATTACTGTGATCTAAATCATTTAATCATTCCCCTTTTTTCTCCTCCCTTCCTCGGTCATACTGTGTTTCTCTTGCCTGTGTAAAGATTATTCATTGGATAAATACTAGTTTTTCATTCTGAAAAGCTTTTCACTGTGTTTATTTGCTACTTTTTTTTTTCCTTGTGACTTAATGTTTAATATAAAGAAAAGAATATTTGGAAAGGAAAATATTCAAATTGTGGTTATTTGTGAGTGCTATTAAACTGACATCTTTGTTTGGTCATGATTATAGTTTTAAATTAAGATGTAGGCTCAGTACTTTTATTCATTTTTATTAATTTTGGTGTCAAAATTAGCCAGCTCTATTTAGCAGGATGTGCTGGGACTTTGTAATGGGTGCTCAGTTGCCAGAAATTTAAGATAACAGCAATATAACAAGCTGTTATAAAATATTAAAGTATTAAAGGCAATTTTTTTTATAAAGAAATAAAAGTCTTGGTGAAACAAACCCAAAATATTTGCAGCAATTACATTTCTACAGAAACACTAGGCATAGTTACTAGCATTAATATATACTGAATTCTTGTAAAGTAGTTCCTTGTTTGATTTTGAAATTTATTTCCTGAACACCATATGCAGATTTATTTAGGAAATTGAACTATAAATATATTTATATAGAAATATAAATTATTGCCCTCATCTTCCTTGCATTTAGGCTGTATGAGTTAGCTTCAGCATAAAAAATTATAAACAGAATATCACAGTAGGTCTTCACAAACCTGTGTTGTTTATGCAATACTCTGTTTATAAAGGCATATAACAACATTTATAAACTGTTTAAAAATCAATTTTTGCAAGGCAAGAGTAGAGGGTCTTACTATTTACTTCACTGAGTGCTGCATCAGACCTTAAATCTGATCCTGTTTTCTTCAGTGAGCTAAATATGTGGTCAGCAGCAGTGGAAAAAACACAGTTTCATTTGTTCAAAATTGATTTCCATCACTGCAACCATTGTCTTTTGTTGCATATTATAGACCTCAAATTTTTGTGAGTGAATCTAAGATGGCTGAAGTTTCTGCTCTGGTAGATTTTTTTGTAAGGGTAAGGTGGTGAGTTACACCTTGGAAATTTGGGCAGCTTGCAGTCCAGCTGTAGGTAGTTTATGGCCAGCCTGGTTTGGCATTTTAGTGTTTTTTACCCACTGCCTGTGCTTGGGGAGGCACCTTCTGACTTACAGAGGGACCTGGGCTCAGTCTCAAGAGACACCAATCAGGTTGGCCTGATCCAAAGAACTGCCCTGCAAAATTCAGGCTTAAGATGGCTGTTTTGAAAACAATGCAGTCAAATAAGTTGATTTATTCCATTATCTGTATTTTCCATAAATGCATAATAACTGCTTTTGAGAAGCATTAGTATTCTGCTGCTGTGAGAGGTGGGACACCCACAAACCCTGTGTGGAGTGATATATTTGCACACTGTTGCTCATCAGCCTTTACTAAAAAAAGGCAAAATGAAAATGCAATTAGAAGTGATTTATTTATTTATTTTTTAACTGGTTCATTTAATAATCCTGGTTGAAGAGTCTGAGAGACACAGTTGGATATGATGCTGGAAGGACCATGATATGGGCACAAGGCTAGCTAGAAGTATCTTTTGAGCTTTCTTGAATTGTATCCTAATAAAAGTTATGACCATTTTTAGTAGATCTCCTCAAAATATTTTTAAAATCTTATGGATTAATATAAACATTTTTTTGTTTTATTTAATATAAAGCAGTAGGTATTGGATTACAGATACATCACAGCCTAATGCCTCGAGTGTTTAACCAGCCCTATAAATCCTGCTTGTAATACTCGTGTATAGGTGACTAGTGGAAAACAGAAAAAAGGCAAAAAAATAAGTTTGGTGGTTCTCAGCTTGAGAAAGTTTCTCGTAAATCATTCATTACTGCTGTAGGCCTGAGCGCAGGGAGAGCAGCTTAGACGTTTTGTTTTCTTTTCCTTTGAAATGTAATAAATAAACCACAATCCAAAACATTATTCTAATCTAAGTTTCAACAACTGGATAAAAACCTTTTTCTGATATTTATCACATTTCAATGATTCTATGAAGCTTTAAATTCATAAATATTAAAATAGAATCTTATCACTTAAATGTGTTCATTTCTCAAAAAAATATAGCTGCTGGTTATCACTCCAATAATACATTATGATTCAAATATAGCTCTGTTGCAAAGAGGGATGGCATTTATTCAGTATGATATGAAATATTAAAATATCTATGTATCTACCCCTTGGAAGCTTGTGGCCCCTTATTTCTTGCAGAGAATCTTCAGTGCATATTTCCTTTGAAAACATGTGCTTTGGGAGAGCTTTGTATTCATTGACGCTTTGCAAAATCTGCTTTAGAAAAGAGCCAGGCTAGCTAGAAAATTTAACTCACTCCCACTTCACCTCGTTAGAAACAGCAGCAGGGCTGGACTTGGTTCTTGTTTGGAATGATGCTTTTCACCTTGAGCTGTCTCACCCATACCCGCACGTCCTCGCTGGGCAGCACCGTTCCCCGCTGCTGCCTCGTGAGCCTGTTTAGGGACCAGCCCAAGGATGCAGCAGTGCAGCCCCAGCCCGATGCTCTGGGGGCTTGCTTTTAAGTCTTCATTTTGTCAACAAAGACCTGTGTTGCCCTGATAGTTCAGTGCAACTATTGAAGAGGAATGGGGAGCACTAATGAGAGAGTGATTTAAGATGAACCTTATACCTCAACATACTACACCTCTATCTATCTTCCTTCCTACTTTCCCTGCTAATGTACCCATCCATCCACTCCCTCGCTGTAAACAGTTATGCTATATGCCATTCCGCCGGCGCTCGCAAAGCCCTGGGGCTGTCCCAGCCGTGGGAGTCAACGCACAGTGTGCCTTCCCAAAGAAGCGCCTGTCAGGCCGCTGAGGATGGTCTGAACGTAACACTTGTCGTTAGCGGAGCGATCTAAAATTTGCTTTCTCAAGAAAGCCTCGTACGTTGGGTCTGCAGTTCTAAGTGGATTGCTTAATCTGTGAGTTCCCTTCTCCCAGGAGTGCATCACTTTGTATGCTGCAGTCCTGTGCCCCTATATGTTTGTATATGTATCGTTTCTGTGCATTTCTGAACAAGTTATAAACAGAGTGAACAAGAGTGATTTGAGATATTCCCAGTGGGATTCTTAACGATTTCTGTGTTGCTTACCCTTCCTTAATCCCTTCCTTAAGTTAACCATGAGTGGTTTTGAAGCCCACTTAAAGGCACTACACTGGTTTGTACTTTCAGGAAGAAAAGCCCTGTAGGAGTGTCAGCAGTTTGTTATTTCAAATTGTGCATATTTTTTCCTTTACTATTATTTTATCACATTCTGAAGAATTATTATAAGCAAGCCTTAGTACCTTCTACAATAATGTATTTGCAGTTCACATCTCATTTTATAAAATTTTGCCAATGAATGTGGGAAAACATTTGCTGTGCTGATATTTAGCTGCTCTCAGTTAGATGGTACAATCAATAGACAAGTCTTAAAACCAGGAGCTCTGAGTTCTTTCTGGCCCTACCAGGTTTATCACATCGTTAGGTACTGCTCCTACTCTCACAGGTAAACCTGGCAGCTGTCATGCTCCTGCACTGAAGAATACCATGGCATTAAAGCTTGTGTCTCACAGTCACATCAGATGAGACAATAATATTCATTCACCTCAGAGTTGCTATTATCAGAGACTACATTCCCACGTTACTTGGTTTGAACAACAAGGAGCAGCTACAAGCTTGAGTCAGTTTTTAAAGCGATGGTTAAGATCACCTGAGAGTGGAACTTAAGGTGTAGTATTTGCTTGTGCTGTGACCCCTAGCAAGGACATGCATTTGTAGGCAACAATGAAAACTGAATTATGCTTGTTTGTCTCACAGTTAAATAAACTTTGCTAGTACAGCTTAGCTATGAAATAGCTCATTGTTTAAATGTTTTCATGGTAAACATTTAAGCCGTGACCTAGATAAAATGAAAAACATAGTAACAAATTCTGTGTGAAATTACGTACCTCTCCACCTCCAATAGCAATGGCAACAGAAGTTATCCATCAGTTGTGTAATTTATTATTAATTGAGATGATCATCAAGTAACACGATGACTCTTTGTTTACTGGTAAGAGTTCTCCTTGAGCAAGAGTTCCTTTTAATATGCTTTATATCTGATTATGTATTTGTTAATTTTTATGTGAAGATAAATGTAGAGTAAATGAGTAGTAAAAGAGTAAATGAGAAGCAGGAAACCAGAATAAGTTAGTGTTTACATTCTGAAGAAAAAATAAATTGCTATATTCAGGGCTACTAGAATATGTTTTAGCACTTTAACAGTAATAAATAATATAGTGTAACTTCAATCTTCCTCTGTTTCATTAACTTGTAATACACCTGCCAGAAAAGATAAATTACAGATTGGAAGGTTGGATATTATTATTTGGTGTGAAAGGCAGTTTTTTTAAAAAGGAAAACAAAGAAGGATTTCTTTTGTTCTCTTTGTGAGGAAATATCAAGTGAAGGCAAAAATAAGGCTGGCTTATCAGATATTAAGGACTTTGTTTTCTGGCTTTTTTTGTTCAAGTAAAATTTACTCAGAGGTGTTTTTTATACTATAGGTTAGGCTGCAGATTAAATCTGTGCACTGTTCCTATGGAACAGCAGGCAAGTTTGAAAGGATGTGAAGCACGTGAAGGGCATAGAGAAAAATGTGAGTGAGTCAAGAAGGACCCTTACTAGTGAATTTTGAACAAGGGGCAGTAAGTCTGCCTGTGACCTAATGTCTTGATGTGTTAGTACCTACAAGTTTTTGGAAAAGGAGCAGAGTGAGCAATAATGGTTTTTTTCCTGTTTCATGCTGACCATAGAAACTCGTTCTTTTAGTTTGCACAAGCACTGAATTCCAATTAAATACATTGCTGGTTTTTCATTCTGAAGCAAACAGGAAAGTGTTGATCAATATTAGAAATGGTGGATTTTATTAAATTGTTTTCACTGTTGTCATCAAAATTATCTTGAATGGATCTCTGCCTAAGGTTAAAAAAGCAGGTAGGAGTTAAGCCACTAAATGAAAAGTCACTGAAAAACACAACAACTCAGGTAATAAAATGTAAAAGTCAAGAATTAAGTACTAGCGGGCTTTTTTGTGTCATCAAACACTAAAAATAAAAGAGGGAAGAAAACAAAATGCATGAATACTAAGATGAGATGTATTTCTACTATAGATTTTGCTGTTAAATATTCTTCCTCACCAAGCTGTGTTATTATATCCTATAATGTATAGAATAATGAGAAATAAGACTGAAATCTATCCATATAAGGAAACTAGTTTCATGCCTAAATATCAGGAGGTGACATGTAAGGAGATGACTGCTGTTAGTACCTCTCAGAAGCACTGGGTTTTAACCACAATAGCATAGCTTTGAAAGATGAGTGAATCTGACTTCATTGTACTCTGTTAAGCTTAATCTTAACAGACAAAGTCTTGAACTACATGGAGGATGAGTTGAGAGCTGAACTTTGAAGAAGAAGGTATGCCTCTTTGGAAAACGCAAAATGTCAGCATATTCCTAAAATGGGTACAGAATAGGTAGTCAGGCAAGGGATTGATGGGATGATACTTCTGACATTTTACACATCTGTAGAAACTCAGATAGATACATAGGGATCCTGCAACACAGAGAGCAGCATTCTGCTGTCCCACAGGAGCTCTGTTGATCTCCTAAGGTGCATGGCTGCAAAGCTGCCTTCCGTGCCCTGTGCTGGGGAGGGATGGGGCAGTGCCTGCTCTGGCATTAAGGGATCTTTTCCATGAACTTCTTCCCAAGGGGGTTAAATATGACTTTCTCCATCTTTATGACAGTCAGTCTCCAGGGATGCCAACAACCCTTCAGCCGGGGAAGACTTAAAAGGTGACATTGGGTCTTAAAACTTTTCTTTATTCATCCTGCTTGTTGTTTCTCTGTTTATTGCTTAAACAAGGTAAAGGAGAAAGGGCTTAGTGGGCTAAAAAAGTGATTCTCCATGACAGTTACAGCCAAGGAGCCCAGTGGTAGAGTTCTCCACAGTTGCCTTCTTTTTTCTTTTTTCTTTTTTTTCTTTTTGTTCCCCATCTTGGAACCAATAGCGGAGAAGTGGAGTGGCAGTGCTGGTTTGGGAGATTTTCTCAACACCCATAACCCAACACAGACATGCTTACAGGTGCATGAGTCTGCAAATGGCAGTTGTTCCTCCATATTATAAGGACTGAAGCAGCCAACCATGAACACATATGAAATGCTCTGTGCTGTCTTTCCAGTTCCGTTTCCTCTCTTGCACCAAAAAGTGACATTAAATTCAGTGGAATTCAACTGCAGTAAAACACATATGCCTAAGGCCCCCAGAAAATGCTGTTAGGAATAATGTGTCCAGAAGTTTGCCTTTTTTTTTTTTTACAGGACTTACCTATATCCCAAGGAGATAATGTGAGCTATATTTAGAAAAAAATTATGTTAAGATTTAATTGTTTTGGGTTTTGTAGGCTCCTTTTTAGCAGTACAAAGTAAATGTAATGCAGATTGTTCTGAGAATGCTTCAGGCCTCTGAAGGTGAGGTTGTGTCAGAGGGCAAACTCAGAGTCAAGAAAGAAATGGTGATGAGTTTGGAATAACCTGTGCCCTTACGTCTGGATCTACTTTTCACGCTGCTTGCATGACTTCCAAATTATTTGCCATTTTAAATCAGATTTTTTTCAGTGCTGTGAGTTTGTCTTCAGAGACTGACACATGATTGTCAGTTAACACAAATTAATCCACGTAGAATGGAATTTAAGCTGATGAGTTTGAATTTTAAATTGCCTATATCATCCACTGTATTGGAAGGTGTACGCTGTGCTTCCTTTAGATACTCCGGGATATTAACAATAACGGTACAGCATGTGTACAACCGTATAGTGGGAAAATTTAAACCACACCTTTCAATATAATTTAATGCTTTATTTGTGCCCCTTTTCACTTACTTATTCAGAGCAGTAAAAACACTAGCCAAGGCCCCAGAAATCATAATATGTTTAAAGAACCAATAACTTTTGCACTTCTGTTGCAGGGTGGTGTCGGTGCCCGTCTGTGCTCTGTGTGTGTCTGAAGGAGGACTAGGGGCTGTTGGAGGACTTAGTGGGTATCTGAAAGTGGAGGAGAAAGGGAGTGGTTCTGTGGTGAGAGACCCCACATGTATCTGCAGAGAAAACGGGGATCTGTACACTGAGGATACAGCATATCCCAGTAATGATACCAGGATCATCAGGTAGCAGCAGTGAAAGATGGTATATGGAGAGATGGAAATGCAGCTCCCACTTATGAACAAGCCAGGAAGCTTATTGTGATGAGGGTTTAAAAATGCACAATGATTTTATTAGAACTGACATTTTCATGTAATCAGAGAATACACTGCTGAAGCTTAAAGAACAGTTCAAATACCGTGAAACTCAGGAGAGATTTGGGAGAGACAGCAATTGTGTTCCCTTTGGGATGTCTTGTCCCGCTTTGTTACAGCAGTTACATGAAGGAGTACCTCTGATTCAGCTCAGCGGTTCCTCTGCTCATATTACTTCATGCTAAACTAAGCTGCTGCTTTGATGCAGTTGTTTGTGAATCACTGGTAAATATAAAAGTTTTATATTCAGAACTGCTCAGTGTCTAAGAGTGCCTGATGTCTGGCTTAGATGATTTCAGATTTTTTGGCAAATACAGAACTTTTTATTTTTAATTCATAACCAGGTACCAGTGACTCTTTAATATTTGGGTTAAACAAAAGGAAAACATCTGAATGGAGACTTAGTCATCATTAAATAACTCAGAAATAAGAATTTCTAAAAAAGCTTTCTATGATATCTTACACTGCATAACAGGTAAGTTTTTTCACACCAGTAATGTTTATGATTACTAACTAGCTTGCTCTAATAACTTTGGAACTATATTAGGAACTTAACAGAATAGATGAGGTGAAATATTTAGATAATAATGACAGTTGGGAAGTACTGTTGTTCTAGGTTGGAATCCAGATTAAGGCATGTGCCTTTGGGTATGTAAATAAGGAATGTTCTTTTGTGCCTTATATACCCTGCTGGGTGCGTAGAGACCAGAGTCCTGTCCAATCTGCTCTAGGCACGTATGCATTTATAGAATCATAGAATGGTTTGGGTTCCTTAGGTTTGGGTTCCGTTCCATAGAACGGAAGGGACCTTAAAGACCATCTAGTTCCAAGCCCCCTGCCATGGGCAGGGACACCTTCCACTAGACCAGGTTGCTCAAAGCCTCATCCAGCCTGGCCTTGGACACTTCCAGGGATGGGGCATCCACAGCTTCTCTGGGCCAACTGTCCCAGCGCCCCACCACCCTCTCTGGGAAGAACTTCTTCCTGATATCTAATCTAAACCTCCCCGCTTTCAATTTAAACCCATTACCCCTTGTTCTGTCACTACAGGCCCTTGTAAAAAGTCCCCCCCCCAGCTTCCTTGTAGCCCCTTCAGGCACTGGAAGGGGCTATAAGGTCTCCCCGGAGCCTTCTCTTCTCCAGGCTGAACAAGCCCAACTCTCTCAGCCTGTCCCCATAGCAGAGGTGCTCCAGCCCTCTGAGCATCTTCGTGGCCTCCTCAGGACTTGCTCCAACCGGTCTATATCCTTCTGATGTTGAGGGCTTCACAACTGGATGCAGCACTCCAGGTGGGGTCTCACAAGAGCAGAGTAAAGGGGAAGAATCCCCTCCCTCAACTGAAAGCACCAGGAGTCAACAGGACACGTGAAACCGTTTATCCATGCAGGGTCCCGTTCAATTGACATGCCAAAGCAGGTGTAGATGGCGACAGGGGACCTTCTGCCCAACTGGGGAAGTGATTAATGTGTTTAGGTGTTTATATGGTTGGGCAGTCCCAGAAAGCAAAATAGGCTCATCACTGACTTGAGATTATATAGATTTAGGATTTATGTGAATTTTCATGTATAAATCTTAATTAAGATGGATCTTTTCCATGGGCAGCATTTATCTGGTACTACTCTTTCACAGTGTATTTCAGCAGATGATGGTGGAAGGGGGCTTTACGGCATTTTAAATTTAAAATCCCAATCTCTGAACTGTTACTCAGTCATTTAAATTTAATGGGATATTTATCTACAGAATAGAAGACAATTGTATAAATCACCAAAACCAACTTGCCTTCAAATAAGTAGAAAATGGGCCCAACGCATAATGTGTTCAACAATTTCTGTATCATCTCAAATATATGAACAAAGATTATACTTACACTCACAAAAGAGCATCTTCAAGCCTTTCTGAACTGCCAAATCTGTGTAAGCAATGTTAGTGGCAGTGAATTTTGGATCTTGTGATTTTTGTGTTTCTTTAGACCACAGCTTTCGGGGAAATGAAAGGCTTGAGGAAAACTGCTTGATAACTGGCAGCTCCCAGAGGATGCATTATATCTTTCCCACATACTGCTGTCTGATATAACTTGACAGCATCAACACTGCTGATGGGTGTAAAAAGAGGATTCCTATAAGCAGCCCAGGAACAGGAATTGTCACTGATTCAGCTTCTAAGAGGAAACCGGCAGAAACTGTCCCTTCCCCACAGACAGCTGTTTGGGGGCGATGCTTGGTGTCCCTTTACCTTCTTCACTGACTTACATCTGTCATGATTGCTGTATCACTATAGTCTGAATCTGGTGACAGACCTGTGGTTTAACAGCCTGAGAACATATTTTCCCCTCTATGAAAACTCCCATATAGAGAAGAGAGTTATTTGTTCATTATCCACACATTAGGTCTGGGAATACTCACATGAATAATTATTTTTTCTTTTACCCCGATGAATTTAAATAAGTTAATGTTGTTTCTTCGTACCTCTCAAAGGTATTTGACTAGATTGTCTAAAATCATTAGTTGCAAAATTAAAAGCACACAGAACTACAGATGACTTCTGGTGCTGTTTGTTGTGTCATTATGCCCTGGAAGTTTTTATTTTAATGTAATAACATCTGTTTTGATATTCTCCAAAGATCAGTCTTGGGTATTTCTTTTTAGTTACAGGGACAATGGCAATACAATTTACAATACTCTTAAGCTGTACAATGCATAGAGAAGTTAGAGAAATAGTCTGAATTATAGTGGCTCTCAAAGGAAAAAAATAAGAGGTTTTTTTTTGGTGACAGATGAATGGGCATTTTGTTAACAAATTTTTTTCTGAAACCCCTTTTAAATTATTCAGGCCGGCTCTTCTATTGAAATATCATTAAATACTTGATAACTAGTAGACTGTTTTTGAAACATACAGAGCATAGCCTTCAGAAAGTATGCCCCAAATCATTAAAGAATTATTTTCTCTTATTGCACCATCAAATGTTTCTTCTATTCGGCAATCATTACATAGCTATAAGTCATAGAATTACAGAAAAGGTCATGCTGGAAATGACATCATCTGGTCCGACTGTGTCTAAAGCAGGGAAGATTAGGTTATCCACGGACCTGTCGGATGAAGTCTTGAATATTTCTAGCAAGGGCGATTCCATCACTCCTCAGGGTGACCTCTTCCAATGTTTACTTTTTCTCATGCTGATGATTTTTTTTTCTTACATCCAGATGAAATTTCCCCCAAAGCAAGTAGTGTGCCTTACCTCCTGTCCTGTCACAGTGCATCTCCTAACAAGAGCACTTCCATATTCTCTGAAACAAACTTTCAGGTGTTGGAAGACAGCAATTAGATTCCCCCAAGCTTTCTTTTCTCTAGGCTGAACAAAGTCAATGCCTTCAACTTTTCTTCATCAGGTTCTCCAACATCTAAACATTTTTATGACCCTGGACACTCTCCAATTTCTTAATGTCTCTTTTAGCCTGAAGGGGAGTTAAATCTGGACGCGGTATTCCAGGTGTGGCCTAAGAAGTGCAGGGCAAAGGGAATATATAATTGCATATTGATGCAAACCAATTTAGCAGAACCAGGTCTTTCAGAAAACTAATGCTAGAAGCTGCTTTCTTGCTAAAATTTATTGGATTTAATGTTTTTCCTTTGATTTTTAAGTAGTTATATGACTAAAACTACTGTATTTATGTATGTGGCTGGGTTTCATTAGTTTTATTTTCAGTGTAATTGATAGAGCCATTCAGATCCACTCATCCTCTTGTTCATTACTTGCTTCCACCAGTGTTCCTTGACAAACAGTTTTATCTTTTTACTTATATTTCAGAAGCTGATGTAGGGTTGTTTTTTTTTTTTTAAGAGAGGATTTATTAATTGATACAAGCCTTTTGGGCTTGTCTGCATTTGTCCACTGATTACATAGCAGTGTTTCAGAGAAAGGTAAAAAATTATTTGCATTTCTTCACAACCTTTCAGCCAGGGGTCTTAAGGCATTTTACAAAACCCCAACAAACAGTTTCCGAAAAGAGGAATAATTCTAGAATGTCATCTGATTTATCAGAGCTCTTCCAATATAGACAGTATACTCAGGGACAACGCAAAGCTCTGCTGACTTCCTTATGGCCTTCTCTCCCCTTCCCTCATGTAGCCCATCCTCATGCTGATTCTGGGTCCACCCTGCAGTTCAGGACTCAGTACCACCCTGGAGTGAAGCACTCATGGGCAGAGCAATCAGACTGGGAGTAGTGCTGTCAAGGAGGGGACATCAGTCTCCGCTAGCCCTCCCCAATCTTCTAACCTCTTCTATGCCCACCTGCTTTCTCACCCAACTCCTTCAGTTTCTTCCATATTTCCTGCTGCCAGACTGTCGTCTCTGACCGAGACAGCCCTGAGTTGGGCAAGGTGGAGGTTGCAGATCATCCCATGACATGGTGAGAACAAACAAATTAATGACTAATTAGTGCTGCTAAAAGGATTCGTATCCACACAGGAAAGATATAAGGCCATGAAGTCCTAAACACTATATATCCCAGATGTTTAGACTGAGTGAAAGGTGCGGCATGCCCCTAAGCATCTGTAAATACAGTAAAACAAAACCATGACTATTGCAAGCCATTTCTTAGGTTCTTCCTTGGTAGGTTACAGAACATTTCCAGTGTTTGTATATTATATAATAAATCTTGGTGTTTGTTTAGCTTTTTTTAATTAACACTTTGAAACAATAGAAGTGGCATTTTAAAAACTAAATTGTGGATTAGCGACTGTCATGGGAAGTCTTAACTTTCCAAAGGCACACAGCATTCATAGAAGCACTTATATCAGGGCCAGATTTTCAACCGTCAGGATTTATAATGATATACCTAGCAATATCTTACCTCAGTAGACTGAGGTCTTCAAAAATATTTTCTTCTAAATTTGGGTGCTGAGACCTTGTAAAATTTGGGGCTTACATACCTCTTCAAGAAAATGATCCAAAATGCAAAACTACTTTTCACCCCTTTAGAATATATAAAACTACTTGAAAGTTCTTGAAAGTATTGTCATACTTTAAAATTATTCCTATGCTGCACAGTCATCATTTCATGTGGCTTACCATCATGCTGCTTTAATTCATAGACTCCAAGTAGGGTGAAAAATTAGGTGCTGTTAATTAAATATTTTATATAGAAAACCAACCACCATGAAAATAGATATTCAGAGCTATTCACAGCAAATTTTCTTTAACAAAGACTGTGCTCTGACCAAATATGGAGTAGCTTCACCATTTATGCTTGGAACCATAGACATATACACAGCTGCTGAGGCTTTGTTTCTTCATTGATCTTTGCACTGAGACTGATACTCTTGGATAAAACTTTAAATAATTTATCACATTCAATTAATACAATAACCTTGGATGAACTCAGATAATTTTCTTCACATAAAAGGTGATATTATGTATTAGTTTTAAAACTGTCTTACCACAAATCTATGCTGGTAAAAATTTACTGGGAAAAACATGTCTTGCTTCTCTTCATGAAATGTTTGCAGTCAGATGACAGTGTTTATGAATTTGTTCGTACTTGATATGGTTCGATGAACAGATTTTGTGATCACTGTGTAGCTCGGTATTGTTTGCCAACTAATGACAGGAGGTGTTCAGGCAATTATATGAAAATCGCTGTTTGCTTTTTATGGCAGGTCAGCTGTGTATCCTGGTGTTGTTGCTTTTTCCTCACTAAGCTCGTTAGGTAACCAGCCTAATCTTTGTTTAGCTTGCATACACCTCCAGATGCAGCTAAGGGCTTCTCAGAAGCACAGCAAGCATCCATTCTGCTTCCCCACAGAGAAGGGGATGGGATCGGGGAACATCCAAGATGGTCCCACTATGAGATGGGACAAGACTAGAGGTGGGAATGGGACCAGAATAAAAACCAGTGAGAAAACCCCTGCAAAATCACATTTGCTGTTCTGGCCACTGCCAAGGGAGGGGCAAATAGTGTCTCTGTGAGGGAGAAGGACCACAAGTATTACTGTTTACAGCTGTAATTCCTGGGCTTCAGATGGTTATCCTTCTCTTAGCAGAAGTAGGTGTAACATCATGCTGTGGCAGGACTGTAGGGCTTGGACTACTGGACCAAACCCCCTGCTGCAAGATGATGTAAAGCGCTGATACCCTGCAAACCGAGGCTGCTGATTTAGTTGTATTCCGAAAATTTGACTAGTTTTGTGTTGGTATGGCATCCTCTGTGCCTGGGTCCTAACTTTATGCCAGATCAAATCATCTGTCCTCCCACAGCAGGCATAAAGCCAGCAACTATGTGTAACAGCCGCAGAAAGTCTGTAGCGCAGTGCTAGCTGGTTGGTGGGAAGGTGAGTGTTTACCCTCTCTTGATCCATAATCAGATTCATTTGCTGGTGACAGTGCAGGCGACATGGGATTGTGACTTTTCTGGGGGCTTTTGTCCGCACTCAGATTCAGTTTTCATCACACAAATTATGCTTGATGGCCCTATGAGGTGTATGAGATCACTGAAGTGAGGTTATAGGGGGGCTATACCTGCATTCACATTAAAAATTACTCAAAATACCAGTGATACAAAACTCCCTGTGAGCTCACTCTATCAGGTGGATTGACATAGATTTAGTAGCGTGTAGTGGGATCGCTGTCAGTTAATAGAAGTCAGAGATTTAGATGGCAAATAACTGTGCTTGGGCATATTTGATCACCTATTTCTTTGCCTCTCAAGTGTAATTGGGATGCCTGAGTCACAGCAGGTCCGAACAGTGGGGGTTAACTGAAGGAAGTATTGCCTACATATCTGATCATAATCTTTTGGTAGGAGCTCCCCAGCTGAAGAGTTAAGCTGGCAAAGCTGCAGCCTTAAGGAATCTGCAAGCAGTAAATACTAGAAGAGAGCAAAGTTGCCAGGAAGAACCGTCCATTTTCTAATGAAGACATGCTGTTTGTGAACGGGATTTTCTGCTCTTTGACCAGCTCTGCTTCTCACCTTGGTTTTTAGCTACATATTTATTTTTCAGTCTGTCTTTGACTTACACAAAAGGAGCAGAATTGTGCCTAAAGGACACATTTGTTTTTCTAATTCCCAATATGAAGCCACATTTGCACTTAACTTTCCACTGTGCTTTTGTGCATTTAATTGCACTATGAAATTCAATACTTTGGATTTGTCTGAAATCATAAAATAACTCTCATCAATGAGTCTTTTTGGTTTGCTTCAGTCACAGCATGTGTATGATTTAAAAGTTGCACCACCCACATTGTCCAAAATTTTGCTATGCACAGATGCTCAGTAAATTGCATACCTCCATCTGTGGCCATATAATTAGCTGGAAGAAGGTTTGAATTTGGATTTTGTGTATTGTATTCTGATTCAGTTTGAAACTGTTTTCATTCCTCTAAATTATGGGGGTGGGGGTTCTGCCACTGAATATAGTCTGTTCTTAAATTTACAACAGTCCTTAGTTTAAGCTAAGAAATCGATCCCATTTTAAGTAGCAATAACTGCAGTGTGCAGACCTCTGTAGAACCCAGTAATTCTTCAAAGACTTATTACATTCATACGCGTGTGTAATGGCTGTGTTCTTTTTCCACATGGAATAAGCATTTGAAAATTATACAAGTACAGTAAATATCAGATAAATATATTTCTAGAAGGTAAACAGGTGGGTGTTTGCTGTAATAACCATAATTCTTAGGTTTTCAGTAACAGGTTTTATCTGAACATTTGAAAGACAGCCATTGAGCAATGAAATTTTGTAAGAAACCTGGAGAATTGTTATTTTAGCAAGATGGGACAAAAGGACTGTGGTTTGCCCAAACTGAGCAGAAGCAATAGTAAGAAAATTCAGGGATCCTGTTCCACATTACTTTAGCCACTCATTTAACACTTATAATAGAAAACATAGTAAATGCCATTTTTAAGAAAAATCTTCACAAGAAATGCTTATTGTAGTTGCTTATTAGGTTAGGTGCAGTGTGCCATTATAAAATAGTGGTTTTCTAAACATCATAATCTTGACATTTTTTACTTATCACTTTTCTTGTTCTTACTCCCTAAACAAACATATATATATATATTTAAATCCTATATATTTGTGCCCCTGCTGGAACCGTAATGAAGGCATAATCAAAACTGTTATTTGGTTGTTGCAAAAACACACTATGTGTTAGAGCAACCTGCAAATTCTAACATCTACCTGATCCCCATCAAAGCAGCATGCACTGCATTTATCATCCAGGAAAACATTCCAGTCAGACTGTGTCCTTCATGAGGTTGCTCACACTTGGTACTGTCTTTGCCCAGTCATAAGCACAGTCAGTCTTTCCCTGGCAGAATAGAGAGGTAAAAACTCAACTCGGCTAACAAAAGGTGAAACTCATTGCAGGGAAGAATGCAGTACACAGCCAACTATGGTATGAGTTTGCAAGACTTCGGTCAAGAAAAATGAGAACAACAGCTCATGTTAATATGTCATAGTTCTTCAGGTTACTAGGCATAGAAAAACTTAAAAATCTGAAATATCAATCTGTGCATCTGGTCATAAAACTAACCCCTTTAGGATGAAATATCGCCTGAGTTGAAGACAGTGTTTACAATGCTGTCTTGAAGCCAGGCCATATCCCCCTCAATAGCTCAAACTGTAGTAGATGCTTCAAGTTCCTCCAGACTTCAGGGATTCTGTTAGTAAAGTCATTGGGGTGCACCAGCTTCTCCTGTGTGATGTTCCCACCCATCTCTGTGCTGCATTTCTCCACTTCCCTGCAGTGAACCATCCCGAGCAAGCATTGTGAAGACACTTCCCTCTGCCTTTTGGTATGGGAGGTACATCTGTCACATTCCATATCTCCTCATAGTCTAATGGGTGATTCAGTTATTTTTAAACATTAAAATAATTGTCTTCAGAGACATTTTGGTAATAGTCAATAAATCCACTTCAGTTGAAACATTGCTTTTGTAGAATCATAGAATAATTTACATTGGAAAGGACCTCTGAAAATCATCTGGTCATCTTCCTGCTCAAAGCCTTTACCTTCAAAATTAGACAGGGTTGCTCAGGGGGCTTGTCCAGTCATTTTTTCTTATACTTAAATAGAATTTTACTTGTTGGAGCTTGTGTCCATTGCCTCCTGTCCTATCACTGAGTACCTCCAAGAAGACTTTGACTAACTTCTTTTTACCCACTAATTAGGTAGTTGAAGAAAGAAATTAGCTCTCTTCTCCAGGACAAACTAACCCATCTCACTCGATATCTCATTGTATATCACATTCTCCTTCCCTCTCCAGTTTATTAAGGTCCTTCTACACTGCACAGTGTTCCAGATGCAGAGTCATGAAGCTGCATGGGAGGGATTAATCCCTTTCTGTAACCACTTCCTATGCTTTCAGTAGTGCAGCCCAATATGTAGTTAGCCTTCATCACTGGAAGGGCTCAAATTTGAGCCCTAACAGCACCATTTGTGCTTTTTAAAACAGTCTTTTGTGCTTTCCATTACCATAAGCTAGGAAAATGGTAGTAAGTTTTAATAGATTGATGAAATATGGGTGATAATACTAATATTGTTGGGGTTTCTAGCAGCTAATGCCGAATGCTGCTTTTCAGACATTTCAAGTGTGATTTTGCAGTAAGTTTACTGATCAGCTTGTAACACAGAGTGGAAATTTCCTTTTTCAAACATTTAGATGCTTGGCAAGGTATCCAGAGCTTCTCTGTTGATATATAGCATTACTGAGTTGCAAGCAGCATTTTGATGCTTGTTTGCTAGGAACTGGGCAAGCACACTTTTTGATACGAATGTCCCACCTGGTATTTTCAAAACTATACCATTAAACCTAATTCAGTATTCCAGCGATACCACAAATTCTGTCTTCTTAATTATTCATCTGTCTTATAATGCATCAACTCATTATTCTACTATGTCAACACATTGAATGTTCTGGTTGCTGTTAAATTCTAGCATCTCTTTTAAGTTATATAACTTTTCCTAACAAAACCTTTCTGGACCAAAATATACTATGTTTGTGTTATATATATAAATCATGGTTTTGAGAACGATTAGTAAAAAGTTAATCCAGTAATTTCTCATCACTTTTCAAAGTTTGAAGAACTACATCTTCCTCTCATACTTGTTGAGGCTCCAAACATTATCCCAAATACAACAGAGGCTGAGTGGAGAATGGATAGAGAGCAGCTCCGAGGAGAAGGACTTGGGGGTACTGGTAGATGAAAAGCTGAACATGAGCCGGCAGTGTGCGCTGGCAGCCCAGAAAGCCAACCGTATCCGGGGCTGTATCCAGAGAAGTGTGGCCAGCAGGTCGAGGGAGGGGATTCTGCCCCTCTACTCTGCTCTGGTGAGACCCCACCTGGAGTGCTGTGTCCAGCTGTGGAGCCCTCAACATCAGAAGGATATAGACTGGTTGGAGCGAGTCCAGAGGAGGCCACGAAGATGCTCAGAAGGCTGGAGCACCTCTGCTATGGGGACAGGCTGAGAGAGTTGGGCTTGTTCAGCCTGGAGAAGAGAAGGCTCTGGGGAGACCTTATTGCAGCCTTCAAGTACCTGAAGGGGCTACAAGGAAGCTGGGGGGGACTTTTTACAAGGGCCTGTAGTGACAGGACAAGGGGTAATGGGTTTAAATTGAAAGTGGGGAGGTTTAGATTAGATATCAGGAAGAAATTCTTCACGGAGAGGGAGGTGAAACACTGGAACAAGTTGCCCGGAAATGGCAACCAGTGGATGCCCCATCCCTGGAAGTGTTCAAGGTCAGGCTGGATGAGGCTTTGAGCAACCTGGTCTAGTGGAAGGTGTCCCTGCCCATGGCAGGGGATTGGAACTAGATGATCTTTAAGGTCCCTTCCAACCCAAATCATTCTATGGTTTTATGATTCTATGAATCAGTCTAGCTATAAGTTCTACCAACTGCTCACCTGAATTTCGCCTGTTTTCCTACAATTTTTCAGGTGAGCATGCGGAGCCTGCATTAAATCACATGCAACCTTCGTTAGTGGTGCATGGAAAGGTTGCATGAGACTCTGTGTGTGACACCTGTCTGATTGCCCTGTAGACAGATACTGTAGGAGTGTTAGTACGTATGTGGAGTTTAGGACATCCTTTTGTGAAGCTTTTTCCTCTGGAAAAAGTGGTAGTTGGGCTGGACAGTTTGGACTGAGGGCTTCATTTAATTCATTATCTTCTTCCCTTTTCCCTTTTCCTACCACAAATAGTAAATCAGGGAAGATAAGTGGTGGCAGGTCAACCCAGGTTTAGAGTGCTCTGACTGTGAATTGCTACAAATGAGAAGGGAGCGCGCAGTGAGAGCAAAATACTCCTGCACCTTCTGCTCTTCCCATGTCAGTGATGGGCAGAAGGAAGGATGACATCCTTCATGCTACAAATGGCAGAAGTGCAAAAGAATCAAGCGGCCTTGCTTTTCAACAGACAATAAATTAATTAATTACCATCTCTAAGTGATGACTGAATGCCATGCTGATTGGGACATTTGGGCCTGCTGTAACATAGATAATGAAGTTATCTGTGTATAAATGACAGCTTCTTGTATGTCACCCTGCTTGAACTTGAGACAGACACTCTGAATACAAAGTAGTGCAGGATGACATCCACTGTGAGGGGTTGAGCTGTTCCATTGAGGTGCTGAGTATATTCACTTTCGGAGTGCAGCAAGGATGTCAAAATTGCTCAGCCTTTTGCAGGATTGCGAGTTAAGGCTCTGTGCCTCTAACAGATTGACAAGCAAAATAGTAGAAAAAGTGAGTGGGGAGTTGCCATGGTGATCACAACATTTGATAACTGCAAATAATACTGCTCCACAAATCAACCGTGAACCAGAATAAGAAAATGGCATTTATAGTGACCAAAAGTTCAAAATCCTAGAAGCCTGGCCTCACTGACTGTCAGTATATTGATAGTTGATTTGATTTAATGCCCATCTTTGATATGACTTCACACTCAAAACAGGTTTTCTGTTTTGTTGTCCCCTAAGGAATTGGCAGGGACTATCAAAAGAGAGAAAACTGAAATCCAAAACCTGTGTGTAGATGGTAGCCAAGCAGATATCTGTTTGTGTAAGGATAGGTGCTGGATTCCTCTTCTACAGCTTTGGAAAGGCAAACTGCGGAAATGAATTCTTTGGCTAAGCCAGCGTGCCACAGAAACTCATGGAGAACCAAGGCGAGAAGTCATATTGTCTCCTACTGTCTTTACTCTCTGTACTCTAGATTTGTCTGGCTGGATTCAGAAGCAGAGAACTAAGAAAAGGCAAAATCCCCACTCTTCAACAGAACAGATTTAAGCTTTTCTGTCTGTTACTATAGAGAGGCTGCTCAGTCACCTTTAAAATAATCTTCTCCTAAATATGTCGTTAATGCAACTCCTAAGTCTGTAGCTATAATTTTGCTAAACATCAGACTTTGACTAACTCTGAAAAGAATATTTAATTTGTTCAATTTCAAATTAGCTGCTATTTTGCTTAGAATGACTAATTTAAAGTTTCCTGTTGATTCTGCTCACAAATCTTAAGGAGAGTCTAGTAAAAAGCAGAGAAAGTCACAGCTACAGTCTGAGAGAATGGAGTCACTAATCTGAGCATCAGTTAAAGACAACAAAAGGTTGCATAGGAAACTTGGGAAAATGGAAGATTTTGCAAACTCATAGAATCCTACTTTGGATAATCCCTACAATATATTATTATGGCAATAAATTGATGTCTATATTATTATCAACAGAGAGACTCTCGTAGCCTAACTTCACTTAAGGCTTGGTCATACTTTTTGGCAGAGACATCAGTGACAATCTTCTAAGACAGAGGGAGATGTTGTCAAGAGCACTTGAGGGAGAAAAGTGCTGTATTTTCCATCACCTAACATGGCCATCAAGACGAACTAAACAGGGCTGACACAGAATTGAATTGACAGTCTGGACTACTGCCAGGGTTTTTTTTTTGTTTTTTTTTGCCCCCATTCATTCCGAGCACAGAGACTGTAATTGCAGACTGACTCTTTGAAAGGCACTGAATCATCACTATCTATTCCATTTCTAAATCTTATTTTTGTATCACTAACAAGTCATTTTGAAATATCCCTGCTACTGGTTCTGTGCTCTTAGTCTCAGTAAGTTTGGGTTTTGTTTGTTTACTGCAATTAGACGATGATTATGAGTTATGGCCAAAATCTAGGGGAAAAAAGTGATAGAAGTATTTATTTTTGGTAAATCAGAAAGTGCACATTGTTCTTTATGATAGCGTATGATTCAGTCAAGAAGTTTCTGATTCAAGATCTGAATCAGACCATAGGTATCTATGCATCTGTTATGTTTCTGTATCAGCTTAAACTAGTTTACAGATGACAGAACAGTCTAGCTGTGAAGGATTAGTAAACTAAAATTATTTATCAGCTTAATTACATGAAGAAGACATTGCCTCTAACCTTAAAAAAAGAAGAATTTATAACAACTTTAATGAGAATATAATTGATTGGATTACTTCTTTCTTTGAATACTTTCTTTTGTTTAAAATTTACTTAGTCCTTGTTTTGAGTAAGATACATAGATACTTGTGCATGCTATGAGGAAAAGGGTAACTTTGGGAGGTGATTTGAGATTAAAGGCTGTTGGATATCATGAAACTGGGGAATGTGTCTCAGTTGGGTATTAAGGGAGAAGTAATTGTGGTAAAGCTGTGTGTGCTTCTTCGTAGGAAAGGGAAATGAAGCAATACTAAGCCCTAAGGAAAGAATATGAGCAAGAACAAAATACAGAAAGAAAGGAATAATCTGAATATTAAGTCATGATATGACAAAGCATATACCAAGGAGCAAAAGGGAGAGGAGAAAAAGCATGTGGGGGATGCAGGTTTTCTCCAAGCAAATGTCAGAGACGCAGATCTTGAACCTTTCTGTGTTTCTCTACCAGTCACGTAAATCCCACGAGTCCTAGCCCTTCCCACCCCTGCAAGTAACCTGAACTTCTTGCTTAAAAACTCCTTCCCACAAACAGGTAGGCAGCAAACAGGAGGAGCAGGCAGAGGCCAGCTGAGAGGCTGTTGCAGTTGGAGGCTATAATTCACTGTTATAATCACTGAAATTGATTTCTGACTTCCTGTTTGTGTTTGGCAGTAATGGCAATTTTCCTCTTTCCTTTCTCTCCACGAAACTTACCTAGAGCCTGGTACTTCCAACAAAACCCTTAAATTAATCAGTCATAGGTTGTTCAGCCTTAATGGGCAAATAACGAAGATGAAAGACAAACAATAAGCGTCCTCCCCCCAGTTTTATGCTTTGCCAATATATGGCAGTGCCAGGCATCTTTCATTCTTCACCTATGTTCATATTTTGTCGTTTCATTAGGTTAATCCCTTCATGATTACTAATTGCTCTGTTTCTGATTAATTTCCTTTCCTGAAAGAAAACCAGCCCTGAGACCACATAATAATTGTTTTCAAATTTGCAAATTTGTTATTCATTGCAAAAACAGGATTGACTTTTCCTTAGAAACTCTCCTGATTATCTCGACCATGCTAGTTCCTAGATCCTTTTGGGAAATAAGTTTTCTTTTGCATGCTGTTGAGATCAAACAACTAGGAAGCAAAGCCAGCAAGAAGCCACTAACAATTATAATTGAAGATCAAATTATTAAAAAATTCATAATAGAGAAAATAATTCCTACCTAAAATAGATCAGGATCTTTAAGAATTTTTAGATGAGATTTCCCTAATTAACTGAAACAATCAACAATGAAGCACCACACAGCCTCTAGCTCACCTCCCCCTCTCGCAGTGGGATTGGGAAGAGAATTGGAGGACAAGGCAAGAAAACTCATGGGTTGAGATAAGAACAGTTTAGTAATTGAAAATTAATGAAACAAAAGAATGATAGTAATAATACTAACAATGTTAATAATACTAACAATACTAATGGTACTGTAATGCATTCTCATATGTAATGAGAATTTTGATATGTAATTAAAATAGGTGGGGGGGAGGAAATACCCAAATTATGTGACTGCTCACCACCCGCCAGCCAAGCCCAGCCAGTCCCCTCTGGCTCAATGACAGCCAGAGTCAGAGAGAATCAGAGCCTGAGAGACCTGAGAGCCCCACAGGCCAGATCGCTGGCCCACTCCCCCAACTTATATACTGGGCATGATGTATTATGGCATGAAACGTCCCTTTGCTCCGCTGTCCTGGCTGTGTCCCCTCCCAGCTGCTTCTAGAGGAGCAGCTGGGAACACAGGTGCAGTATGAGAAACTGAAAAAAGTCTTTGACTCGATGCAAACATTGCTTGGCATGAGCTCATTCTGTCTGAAGCCAGAGAAGCCCAAGAGATAATATTTCTGTGATTTCCTCTTGACCAGAAATGTTCTGAGGCAAGGGGGTGCTGTGCTAAACCTCCATTATAGGAACTTCTGGCTATTTTAGCACTGGTGCTGGCACAGCAAGGGTGTTGCATTGTTCTGCTCTCCTGGAGAGATGCCAATGCCTACTGACAGGGGATAAGGAGGGAAATCTGGCCTGTGGCTAATTTTATATTAGTACAGATGTTTAATTGCAACAGAAAATCGTTCCAGTTATACCATGCTGTCGTCTCACTTGATACTTGAGTTTTATTGCAGAATCATCCTGCTGTTGTTTTTGGCTTTGAGGGGCTTCCTTCTTCCTAAGATCCTTGGGGTCTCATCTGTAATTTGTATTTTCCAGTGGGGAATGGATTCGATGAGAGACCCGTGGAGTACACTGATGTGCCCTGTGTTAACTTCGGTGTTAAAAATTCTGCTGAGGGCAACGCTTTCTAACAAGTGGCAAAGCATTATTCCTTCCCGTAGGATTAATGATAGTAACATTAATCATAATGAATTATTTGGGTGTCTGTGTGGCAGTCATTTTTCTACAGCTGTTCTTTCTGCCCTACAGGGACTGTTTCTTTTACATGCCAGTTTCAGATTCTTGCTTAGGAGAAACTTTCATAATCTAGTATTTTTCCGAAACGAAGGGCTGCTAACACACTGCTTTCTTGTTTCAGCTCTTTTTGGAGACAGCAACTGGTAATTCTAATTCAGTAAGGCTCTGGGAATTACAGTTTACCAAGACTGAATTATTTCAGGATGGACAAGGCTTTGAGCAACCTGGTCTAGTGGAAGGTGTCCCTGCCCATGGCAGGGGGATTGGAACTAGATGGTCTTTAAGGTCCCTTTAAACCCAAACCATCCTCTGATTCTATTATTATTATTTTAAGTGCTACCCCAGGTTTTAGAAAGGAAATGCTAACAATGATTTGAAATGTACAGTGAAAAAGAAAAATAAACCAAGTGGGAAAACATCAACAATGATGTGAGACGCAGATGCACTGACGAAACTTCGTTGCTGAGATCCAGTTCCAGACTTTTAAAAGCACAGAAATTAATGAGAAAGAACACATACTCCACGGGAATAAAGCTTCTCATGTCCGTGTAGGAAACCAAAAGGGTTCTTGAAAATGTGAGAAACTACCATTGTTACTTGCTGTGACCTTCTTTCCTTACTGATGTTTCTGGCTGTGGCTCACACTTCATTTTGTAGTGTCTCATATGGGGTTTGGGTGTCTTTTCAATGCAGTTGATTTCTGGAAATTGAAGAGCAGATGGTTAGTGTTTGTAAATTGCCAAAGCCTCGTGACTTCAAATGGTTAGTTGCCTTGAAAATTTGAGCAGCTAACATAGCTATTTAAGGGCTGCATAACCCTTTTCTTTCATCCTCCCTTACTTCCCTGTACAAAATAAAAATTGAATCACCTTTATGCACTTCTTAAACTGTAGAGAATCTTTTTATATACAACTCACAGTTTAATGAAAATATACAGTTTAAGAAATTATTCAGATTCTCCTCTTTATACATATATTTAAATACATATGCACACTTAATAGATTTTCAAATATATCAAAATATTTGATATTATTTGAATCTATACATTCACATTCTGTTATACAGACAACATATATGCTACAGTGAACATAAAATTGTAACAGAAATAGACAGTATAACTCAAGGTTTCATTTAGCACGCACTTATCAAGTTGTGATCTAAAATAAGTTTTGCCTAAGAATTAAATAAAGAATTCGAGATGTAGTCTGTAGATCACAGTTTAAGAACAGGGCTTATTTTTAAAATGAATAAATAAAATCTGATTTAATCTTTATAGTTTAATTTGTATAACTATTGCCATCAAAGAAAAAAAAACCCCACTAAATTTTAGATTATTGCAATGCATTTTATAGGCATTATTTTAGCATTTCCTTAATGGTATAAGGAACAAATCAAAACCATGTAACGCACCCTTACAGTATTACAAATAAATCAACCAGTATTCTGTCTTTGGGTGTTTTCTTTGCTGCAAGCAAAGAATAAGGGATTATTTCTGCAGGCTCATTAGTCTTGTGTCATACTGGGGCAGAGCCCTGTATGTTTTCATTTGGAAGCCCTCTTAGAGATTTTGTATACTGCAGCCTTTGGTTCCCTCGAGTGGCTTTTGATGCATTGTGAACTACTCCTTGGGCTTCAGGTACAGTTGCTATTGAGGCTTGTCCTGACCCGAGTGCTGCAGCAGAGCAGGGCAGGACATCTGAGACTCGTCCACTCCTGGGCCTGAATCCCATCTCCCTGCACTGCCAGCAGGTCAGACATGCCTCCCTGCTCTTCTGTCCTGCTCCAGGGCAGATAGCCACAGCCCAGAGGAGCGAGCTAGCGACTCCATCTCACCAGCATCCCTGAGCACCACCTGTTCAGCTTGGTCCTCTGCCCCTCTTGCAGAACTGAGATGTCTCCTCACCTCCTACCCTCTCCCCACACCTGGTCTTTGTGCTTCATCTTTGCTCCAGGATTGTTTGCTTTCATGCTCACCTCATCTCTCGTTAGCTGCCCATTAATTAACTCTCTGTACAAGAGAGACCAAGATAATTGATATTTTTCTCTCCATGTTATTCTCTCTCCACAGCCTGTGCCTTTTTCATCTATTTATCTCCGAGGAGGAGGCAGCTGTCCTCTAGGTATATAATTCACAGCACAGCAGGTCCCTACTTTTAGTCAGCCTAGAGCTCTTAAGTGTTAGTACCGTGGTTATTGATGATAACAGTGGTTTAGAGGGGCTTTTTTTTCCTTATTACTGCAACTCAAGTAGAGGGCGACACTCTTCATCTTTTGGAGTCTGAAGTGATGGAAACCAAGGGAATATATCCCTGGCTTCACGTTCTCCACCAACTCATTATTATCCAGCTGTGCTACTTACTCTGTGGACTAAGTGGCTGAATTCTAGAAATTTATTTATAAATTGCTTCTGAATTGTTTTTTTTTAAACTGTTGGTGTAAGAAAATCAAACTAATAGTGATTTTCTGTGTGTGTTATAAAGTTTACACATCATCTTGGTTTGTAGCCGGTTTCAAAAAATTGATGTTCTACTTTTTTGGTGGTACCTGGGTAGCTGTGTGTGCTGCAAGCTGGCTCTAGTTGTGTTTTGTTCTGCTACAATTAGCTTTTTTCCTCCCAGTTAGTCGCTGGATTATGTTTACCTTTTCTGCTATGCTTTTTTGAATTTAATCACCTTACTAACATCTGCCTAATATCTTACAAATTCAGCGGCTTCTCATACGCAGTAGTATTCGGTACTTTCCTCCTTTCATTAAAGGCTTCTCCCCCCTGCACTTAATTTCTCCTACTCATTTCAGCAAAGTGGTTCCTATGGCAACACACTTTCCATATACACTTTAGGTTGTGCTTCAGCATCAAAAACATTGTATCAGGCTCTCTTCTATGTAAGGAAGGCTTAGCACCCCCAGCCCCCTATCTGATAGTGCCTGACTCACTCTGGAGTTTGGACAAAACCTACTTGTTTTGGGGTAGTGTGGATTTTTTAACATGTATGTTTTGCAGTTAAAAACCTGGTTTTGTCCGCTTCTGAAATACTTTATAGGCATGATTTTTCTGCTGTATACATCAGCAGACCAGGTGGGCTAGTGCGATTTATCATTAATTGTCGAAACTTGTGTTCCTGTTGTGAAAAGATGCTGCAGCAAACAGCATCTTCCAGAGACCACTGGGCACTCCCAGGTCGGTGCTGGGCTGCGGCACCCAAGGGGCTGCGGGATCCTGGTTTTCAGGCTTCCATCAAGTAAGCTGGTCATTGCTACTCCCCATACAGGTACAAATTGTACTCACAAAATAACAATCACCTTCAGTCAGCCCTCACAATCCATCAGCAAGTCTATCACAAACAAAATCAACAAGATGTTCCCGTTCGCAGCTTTCGGATTGTAATGACACAGTCTGTTACAAACCCGTCAGATGCTTCGGTGTTGGGCTGCTTCGCAAGCGTTTGAACACATTGCTCTCCAATGTGATGTTTTTCTTAGGATGAAACGATATTTAAATATTTGCACAATAATAATTGACAATGTCTACTTGGCTGAACGTGAGAAGGTGGGATAAAATATATCAAATTGTTCATATAGTGTGTGTGTGTGCTCACACGTGATTGTATGTAAAATCAGTTTTCCAAAAAGAATCCTTTCCAGAGACCAGACGCTGTTAGGTGTTACTAGTTATTTGCATTATCCCGGTGACCCTTAATTACACATGCCTTTTTTGCTACTTCATTTTTTAGAAATACAGAACCTACCTGTCACCCCTGCCCAAACCAGTCCTACTTTCTGTAGAGGATGTGATTAGGGATGTTTGCAGACAGGCAGAAGACAGAGCGCAAGGAAAGCAGTGAGACAATAATGGTCAGTAAGATGGACTGTGGCCTAATAATACCGCCAAATAAACACCGTTGCAGTTCTGTGGGTCTCATGGAAAAGCTGATCAAAGCAAAGATCTAGGAAAATTAATTTTGGATAGATTTCAGTGAAACAAGATTTTGTCTGCCAGTGACAGACAAAAAGAAATTGCTGTAATTGGAACGTGATGTGAAAGCTTGAGTAGAAGATTTAGTTGCATGGAATAGAATTTACTCTGCTACACATTAATAATCCTAGCCAGGTCAGGAAAAATAATCGTAATTATATATAGTTAGAAGACTTTGGCTAAAATATTCAAAAGCATCCATGAGACCACAGCATCCACAGGAGAACACTTTCCGTTTCTAAAAAGGACTAAAGCTGTTAGCAGTGAATATGGCTTTGGCTTTGAGTAAAAATACAGGCTTCTAAAGACCAGATTACAAATATTTCTTCCTAGATACTTAAAAAGATGTCCAAGAATGCACCAAGTAGGTGTGTTGAGTAACAAGTATTGATTTCAGGTTAGACATCTGCCTAAATGCTTTTACCAATCTGGGTATCTTGCATCTTTAGACTTACAACTTCTGGACATTTGGAATGGAGACATTTAAGCTTTTTTTTTTTACTTTTTCACCTAATCTTTTCTTCGGGATTTGTCCCAGGTTGTGGCTGGGCCATAGAGCTGCTTAACTGTTTTGCAAAGCTGGATTCATAATTTGTTTTCTGTTTTGTCAAACAGCTGCTGTCTTCTCCCTGCAGTTCCCATCAAATGCTCATTTCTCCATTTTGTGGTAGTTAATTGACTTCCTAGAGAATTAAAAAAAAAAAAAACCCACACCACAAAATGCTCATAATTTGAAGTGTGTCTGCATCGTGTGTTTAGGCAGATGAGAAGTTGCTCTGCCTGTGATGTGAATTGACTCATGACTTTCATCTGTTTGATCTATTCTATCAAAAATACCATTATGGCAGCAGCAATCCTCAAAATATTTTTTCCTAAGCTTTAACAGAAGTGGTGCTATTCAGACTATGAAATAAAACCACAATGTCCAGAAGTCAGATGTTTATAGGACAATAGTTGCAGGAAGTGTTGTCTCTTAGCATCCTATTTAGAAAATAAATTACTCATTCTTACGTGTGCTGGTTTGAGGCTGAGTTTGATTACTCAGTGGTATAAAACTTACAGAAAATCATGAGCTCTTGTCCGTAGTTAGCATCAGTCCCCTTTACCAGAGGCATGGGTTACATAATGTCACGTGTCCAAAGGGCAGGTAAAGCAGAAAGCTTTTGAAAAGGGGCTATTGATTTTATATAGCTATAAACTGGTGGGTTTTGTGTCAGCAGTGCAGTTTCAAAACACCTTCCAGGTTTGCATTAATTAGTGTAACTAACACACGCCAGCAACGGTTCTTCTTATCTCACCTTTTGAAGGAAAACCGTGTGGGCAGGGAAGTGTTTCAGTTGGATTTTTGAAGTTATCTGTACATGCATATTACTACATACTCATATTATTTAAAGCAAGATGAAAAACAACGTTGAAAAGCAAATCTGGTGAAGTCTGTGACTACCTCAGTTGTGTTGGGAATTCATTCCTTAGCCAGTGGCTGACCTGTCAAATTGCAGTTCAGCTCAGCGTGAGTCACTGTATTTCCACCCCAATTAACTTTCATATCCTCAACTAATGTTTGGTGGTTGTGAGTGTGCGCAGGTCCAGTAATTGCAAATATTCATACTTACACAAATCAGAACCAAAGTGGGTAATTTGAGATTATACATCACTGGACATGCTTAAAAATGCTGGTCATAATCTTTGCAGACTTTAGAAGCATAGTGACCTTTTCTGGAGAGGCTTTTGACTGGTGATTATTTAAAAACTTAAGCAAGCGATGTTTGGCATTCTGTGATTCCCCAGAAATTAGTGGTGGTGGCTGGGATCAGTAAATGAGAAGTAGCGGTTGGTATAATCTGTGAAACTCTTCAGAACTGATTGTACACACTTAGCAGCTTGTATCTTGATTTTTAAATGTGGAGGTGTAAAGTGAGGAAAAATTTCATCTCTTTCCTTCAAGATTAGGAGGTTCAGAAAAGTCACAAATCTGGAGATATTCCCACATGTAACTATAACTGTAAGCTAATTTTTACATGTGGTACATATTTATTTTTTAAAGCTTGCATATTTTGTCGTAGGTCAGTTTCATAAAAATGTTTCCCACAAAAAATGAAGCCCTTGGATTCTACTTCTATCTGATTTTTCTGAAAGTCTCTGGAACAGTTTAAGTACAGGATTTGATTACAGCAATGAAAATATGCTAATTAACTCAATTTTCTGCGTTTTTTTCCTCCCCCCCTCCTTTTTTTTTTTACAAAATATAAAAGAAATCTCCTCAGTTGCATAGCTCAAATTATAAACTTGTTTAATTCTCAAAATTATGGAGAAAGGGAGAGGAAAATTCCTTGGGCCCATTTACTTGCCTAGAAATGCCTCATTTTTGTGGATGATGGGGTTCAGCTGACAATGTATGTCAGGTGTGGGCATCAATTTAAGATTAAAGTTCCTAAATTTGAGTCCCTCCATGTGGATACCAGCAGTGATCCAGCTCCCACTGCAGCAGAGGACTGACACCCTGTGTGGGTGATGGACAGCAGCGTCTGAGAGACCAGCACAGGACTAGCAGATATGGTGCAGGAGCTCTCAGGAGCTGAGATCAAGATAGCTGGGACATCACACGTGGTACCAGCCTGCCATGCTTAGGCAACCAAATCTTATCCCTAGACTTTCTTTACAGTCAAGAACAAGCAGTTGTAGACCAAGATGAATGTGATCTGTTCCAAGCATCTACTAATCTATATCCATTGACTATCAGGGCAGTGTAAATGACTGGGCCAATATACATGTTATCATTTTAGACATTGAAGAATTCATTGCATCACCAAAACTCAGCCTAAAATGAAATTATGTTAAGCAGTGCAAGCCAATGTAATGCAGAGTTTCTTGCTTTTCTCCACTCCCTTGAAGCTCTCTAGTGTTCTTCAGCCTCCACACTGGCTAAGTCAGCTTTCTAAATAACCAGGAAATGAACCAAACTGAAAAAATAAACTACAAAACACATTCTGCCGTGTTAATGACCTGTCAGATTAACATCAGACCTGTCAGAAGGGAAGGTAAAGGGAAAACAGGGGAAGGAGTGTCCTTCCTTAAGAGCAGCAAATGTGACATTGGCTCTT